>NC_048578.1:10846875-11150000 GCF_013265735.2 Oncorhynchus mykiss
GCTTGCTTGTGTGTTCATGAACACGTGTTTGTCACCGTGCGTGTGTCCCTGCGTGCAGGCCATTCTAATGGGCTCATTTGCCCATTTATGGAATACCAATGTGTACATTCTTTTGTGCGAAGCCATGTTTTAAGTGGACTGTATAAAACCCCAGTATTGATTTGGGAGTGAGAAATGATCACTGATTTTTGTACGGTGAAATGCCTCTCCTTGACGTATTGAGGCTAAGAGACTGTAGCGTATGGTTCTCAGAGCAGACCCAGCCAGGAGCGCTGAGGAGAAGTGTTAGCCATCTGCCTACAGCACCACCAAGGGTGTCAACCACTCCACGGGATCGATGGCATTTTAATATGAAATCATTACCACCTCCAGATATGCCATAATGGCAACACTTGAGTCTGATCGAGCGAAACGATTGCGGGCTCTGCGGCCAGCGAGGAACAGATGAACAGATCTGCCTTTTAATAACGTGTGCTAACGTGTGCTTCTGATTGACGACAGGCATCAATCTTTTCAATGCAGCACTCATCTGAGCCCTGTCATCCATGGCGCGAGAGAGACTGTCAGTGTCTGCAGGAGAGACTTGTGGGAGAGAGGGAATTGAAAGTAAGAGATTGATGCTCTTGGCTGTCCACATTCCTAATAAAGTATTACTACAACATAACAGTTCATAAATTAACTCAGCCTGGCAAGGAGGGGAGATGAGCGCAGGATGGAAGGTAAAGTGAGGAAGACGAAGCGGTAGACAGAATTTGGTGGGAAAAATATACATGGTTTCTTACGCGAACTCTGAGATCAGAAGAAATGAAATGCATTACTACTTCTTGTGGAACAGATAAGTGAAAATGGATGACTGAGGAAACAACCTAGACTGACTGATCCTCCGAGGGGCATGGTGGAGGAGGAGCCCAGATGTCAGAATCACTCATATATGATTATCAGATGACGGGTTTTTTTGTTTCGCTGCAACCCACAAGCTGATTTATCATTGCTGGAAGTGAATGGATTCTAGTGTATCAATTCGCTGACTTTGAGAATATTGGAATTGAAAATGGTGCTTTAGCTGAACAACCCCCCCCCCCCCCCCCCCCCCCAGTGGTGGGAGAAAGGTAATCTGCCACCCCAGATGGTGTGTTTTTTTGCCTTTCTCAATCCCACCACGCCTCTTGGTGATTCCATATGCGTCTAAAATTGTACCCTGGAACCCCGGCGTTCCTCTGTCAGCCTGTGTTTGTGTTACGGCTTGACAACTCTCCCAATTGATTCTGTTCTGAGTGAGCGTGCCGGATGACGGCTATGAGTGTGCTCACTCTGCTCATCAATAGTGACCAAATTCATCATCACTATGATTAGAAAAGGATACTGTAGCTGATCCAGGCTTTTCCACTGCACCGGTAAGGAAAGGGCCTGTAAAGGTGGACAGGTAAATGATTTGCTTGGGATTTCTCAGCCCAAGGTGTGTAATAGGGCCAAAATAAAGGCTACTTTGTTGTGTGTATTGTGTGGTGGAGAAAGGAGTGTTTTCACCAATTACCCAGGGTAATCTGTTATGGCTTTCGAATTGCCTCCCTCACACACACACACACACACACACACACACACGTATCATTTTGAAATCAGGCTCGCCTCCTTGTTTGTCACTTGTGTTTTTCTCTTTATATTGGAGGTCTACCAGGTGTGCTGGGCTGAAGGTAAAAGGAATATGAATAGCTCTAGACCTGTAATTCATCTATAAAAACATTCTGCCTGGAATGTTTGTCTTACTACAAACTAAATCAAATGCTTGCTTGTACCAGCAAGGGATGTGTGAGTGAGTCTGAGAGGACTGCTTGTTAGAGAGAAAGAGGTGATTAGGTGTGTGCAATTAAACTGGATGAATGAATGGGGGTGAAATCTGTAAGTCTAATGGAAAATCCTGTCTAATCCTGGTGACTGAGTTGCCCTTGAGCAGTAACATCTGATGCCTCAAGAAGCGTTTGTAAACCTGTGGGAACAGCTATTATAGGATTTTACACGTGTAGGGGGTGAATATGTGTTGGTGCATGTCCTCCAAATGTAATATTTATTTTCCATGATAATTTCAACAGATCTGTTTTAAATCCCTTCTCTATGGGGGATTTTGTCTTCCATTATGTTGATGCAGCCCCCAAAATTTAACCTAATCATCTAGTCTTATGCAAAAATGTGATGCACCACCTGTAACATAATGACCTTTTTTATTAGTAGATGGATACATAATTCAACTCTTTGAAAGTGGGGGATAGTTACCCAAAGCATGCGTTCTTGCTTTGCCTCTCCACTTGGCTTGATTGAGATCCACTTCGTCTATTAGTAGAAGTCGAGTGGTCCCTGGATGAACATGAAGGTCCAAACTGATTCCTTACATCGATTGCTTTGTTTGTTATATGTCCCAAAATGTTTGAAATGGCTCCCTCTCTGCTATGATGGTCTTATCCTGTTAAACAGGGAAAAGTCATTGCCCTCTGTCGATCTTTGAGTTTGTCCAAATTAAGTTCACATTTAAGCAGTCAAGACTCTTTTCTTTCTTCTGAGTCGGTCAAATAAGCTTGTCATTTTGCTGAATTATTCCACGGTCACCGCGGCTGCAGAATTCTCCATCTCTCGGTATGTCCGTCCTGAATTTGACACCTCGGGTCTGGCAGCCGAAGATCCAGTGAGTCACGAAGGAGCTGTGCGGGCTTATTGGCCGTGCTCTGAGCTGTCGAAGTCGCTCAGAAGTGGAATACTGCTTGACGCGGAATCATTATCAGGAATAGACGACCCCCCCCCCCACCCCCCAAAAAAAATCCACATAAGGAAGTATCGACTGTAAAGCAAACCTTGAGGACACGAGAGCCATGAATAAACTCACCAAGCCACTAGACTTTGATAGTGGTGTTCATTTGTAGGCAGGTTACGTGCTCTCAGCTCTCCCTCTCTTCCTCGCTCGTTCTCCCTGCTCAGCTCTCCCTCTCTTCCTCGCTCGTTCTCCCTGCTCAGCTCTCCTCTGCCACCTCCTCCTTTTTACCATCAGCTCAGCTGTATAACTTTAAGATCCAGACTGGAATGCATGAATATTTAGGAGCCCACGGTTATGTCCATCGGTTATGGTAATGATCATGATGCCACTTTGCTGAAATTATAACTAGCTTAATGGCTTTGTATTACATGGAAGTAGATTATGGCTTTGATTGCCCTGCCAGTAAAATATCAGATATACACAATGAACCCTTACTGAAATGTCACTCAGATATATGGAAGCAAGTAGAGCAAGAGATGCCTGTGGACACGCTTCAAAACCATCCTGTCTTTTTGTTGTACTGTACATTTGAAACGGGTCCCAGTCGGCTGCAGTATAGCCTAAGGGTTTCCGAATGGAAGTCTTTTAGTGTTGGAGAGATTGTTTTGATGGTCAAGGAGAGTAGGTTTGCGTCACCTTGTCATTGTGTTCCGTTAAGTGCATAGGCAAATCATCAATCTCCACCTTCTCAGGGTCACATCTAAATTCAAAGACTCATTTGTCCCCTCTCCCTCTTATTCTCTCTGTTCTCCGTGTGTGCGGGTCATCTCCAAGTGAGAGCTTTAGTCAGACCAGTGAGAAAGGGGAAGGAGAGTCATATATTTCTTGTCACAATCAGCTACGCGCTCCACTGGCTTCCACAGAGATTTCCATTCCCTGGGTTCAATTTGAGGTTTTTCCTCTATCCTTCTACTCTCCTGTTCTCTCTCTTTATGCCCTCCAGTTCCATTCACTCTACCTCTCCTCTCTATCATTCCTCCCTCACTCTCCCCCTTTTCCTTTGGTTCCCTGTGGGTGTGGTTGAAGGTCACCCGGCATTGGCTCTTTCAGCGTGGAGAGGCTGAGCAGGGTGGGAGGTGGAGACAGACAGAGGGAGGGAGAGGGAAGGCAGCCTGTCCACAGCACTGCGCAGTCATCACTTCCCCTAGACATGAGTGGGGAAGGATGTGGGGTAAGAGACCGTCCAAGATTCCTAAGGACTGATTGGTACCAAGCTGATGTCCACCAGTGGCAGAGGCCACCAGTGGCAGTGTCTCTCTCTCTGCTTTCATGTTTCCTTTCTGTCACTCCTCTAACTACTGCATAATTTAGTTTAATGTGGCAATTGGAGTGCTTTCTAAATCAGTTATTTGAAATAAATTCATTAGGCCCTAATCTATGGACTTCACATTACTGGGAAGGGGCGCAGCCATGAGTGGGCCTTGGAGGGCATAGGCCCACCCACTTGGGAGCCATGCCCAGCCAATCAGAATGAGTTTTTCCCCACAAAGGGCTTTATTACAGACAGAAATACTCCTCAGTTTCATCCGCTGTGCAGGTGGCTGGTCTCAGACGATCCCGCAGGTGAAGAAGCCGAATGTGGGGGTCCTGGGCTGGCCTGGTTACATGTGGTCTGCGGTTGTGAGGCCAGTTGGACATACTGCTAAATTCTCTATAATTATGTTGGAGGTGACTTATGGTAGAGACATTAACATTCAATTCTCTGGCACTAGATCTGGTGGACATTCCTGCAGTCAGCATGCCAATTGCACACTCCCGCAAAACTTGCCATCTGTGGCATTGTGTTGTGACAAAACTGCGCATTTTAGAGTGGCCATTTATTGTCCCCAGGACAAGGTGCACCTGTGTAATGATCATGCTGTTATATCAGCTTCTTGATATGCCACACCTGTCAGCTGGGTGGATTATCTTGGCAAAGGAGAAATGCTCAATAACAGGGATGTAAACAAATTTGTGCACATTGTTTGAGAGAAGCATTTTGTGTGTACAGAATATTTTGGGAATCTTTTATTTCAGATCATGAAACATGGGACCAGCACTTTACATGTTGTCAAAAAGAAAGGAGCACCAAGGCATTCTAAATATGATTTAATAAAAATATCTTTATTTGTATGGCATGTTCAATGGAAACAAAGATTTAAACTCCTTCTACTGTGCTGCTGCTTCTACTGCTGCTGCTACTGTACTACTACTACTAGTAGTAGCAGCATACTGCCACTTCACTCCAGTGAAACACTCAAGTCAATAGCCCTGTAATACAGTTCCTGGCTCTCCCACTCGCTCCTCCAGAGTTCCTGATGCGTCTTGTTGATGCCTCCAGTAGACCATTCAGCCTGCTGCTGCCGCTACACATGATTAATCATGAGGCGCACCACCGCCTCGCGTGTGAGGAGAACGTAATGGAGTTGAGAAATACCATGTTTTCTTTGCTATGATGTAATCACCTTCTTTTTTTTTTGTCCTGCCCTGCTGCTCATCTGATTCAGCAGGTTCTCTGTAGTGTATAAACTGTCCAAGACCAGGCCAATATATATACATCCTTCGAGGAGAGCGGTGTTGCTGGATGATGCTCACCCATTTCACTTGTTATGGAGATGAGCTCTTTGGGAGTTTGGCCAGCACTGTCCGTTGTCATCTTCCTTGTCATTTGGAAAATGTGCTTGAAGTAGCCATTTCTATTTCAGTACGGTATTGTGTCAAGAGTTGGCTGTGACTCAGAGGCCCTGTGCTGATATGATTTTGTTGTCCTATTTTGCGTACCTTGAGACATCCATGTCTTCATCACTGGAAAAAGATAAACAAGTTGAGTTTGTCATTTTAAAAGCTTACAAACAGGTTTGTTTGATGGATGTCATAGAATTCAAATGTAACTTTAAAGTTGTACCACAAAGATGGTTGATGGTCAACACATCAGAGAACGTTGACTTGAATGGAAATATTTGTTAGTATTAAATTTCAATGGTGCACCAGCTAAATTGCAGTGGTCTGACTGAAGGGATTGGGCCATTCTAAAAATTCTGTTTCTATGATGGAAATGACATTCAAGAACGTGTCTCAACCGAGGGCAGGCACAACATTAACACCTGATGTGAAATGGTCTAAGCTACAACATGTGAATATAAAAATGGACATTCATTTTTTTTTTTTTTTAAGTTTTATAACGCTTTTAAGTAAAATCAAACTCAACCGTTTATCATTTCCAATGATGAAGACATGGATGTCTCGTAGTAGGGTCAGATCTGCAAAATGGGTCAACTTTGAGCACCTCTATCTAAATGTTTTGCCGTTCAGGTCTAAAAAGTCACTTTCTTGACACTTCTACCATTGGCAAACACGTATGGAATTTGTTTTTTAGGATCAATTTTTGTTGCAAAAGGGATGCTGTCAAGTGATTGAATTCAAATGGATTTACCCAGCAACGATTTGTTTCTGAAAGATACACATTAATATGACGTATTAGGACATTCGCTCTCCCTCTGATCGTCTTGTCAGGCTCAAATGAGGGTAGAGACACACCCATATATATGAGTATCTCCTGTGGCACGTCTGTCTTCTCCCCTTGTTCACCTTGGTCAAATGAACCTTTTTCATTGTTCAAATATTGACGATGAACACTGTTCACACCGAACACTCAAACCTACCTCCCAGCCATCTCTTCCTCTGCTTTCACTCTTTTCATTCTGTCCATATACACTCACAGCCATCCTAGCTCGCTCATGTCGGTGCTCGCTATATCTTGTTAAAAATAGTTAGTGAAGCTGAAAGGCCAATCACATTTTAACTTGAGGTGTGCCAGAAAGAGTGGAGAATAGGGTGTCAAATCAAATCAGATTTTAATCGCATATGCCTAATTGCTCTCTTAATTGTTTATCATAACCCTCTGATCTGGAAATAAATTGGAGCAATTACTCACTGATGTCGCTGTGGAGTTAGACTGCTGAAATACCGCCGTAGATTAGCAGTTAATCCTGATGCACAGACAGGATCTCAGAGAAACTCTTTGAAGGTGCGGGAGTTAAATACTCCTTCCACTAGATAATGTGTCGGCCCGCCTTGGGTGATGGGCTGCTGCCATTTTGCACTCTGGAGCCTAATCAGTCATGGTGCAGGAGGAGAGGATTTAGCTGGCTGCTCGTCTCTTACTGTGGGATGATTAGATGTTCAGATGGAGTGGAGCAGGGCCAGGGTTGGCTATTTGACCAGGGTGCAAATGCTCAGTGTCTCTTCCGCGGCCGTCAGTTGCTCTCCCTCTCTCTGCTATAAATGTCATGGGAAGTCAGGGAGCCAAGCGAACCTTGCTTTCATGGCATGCCAGACTCCACTGCCAGTTTAAAGAGCCTCATTACAATTACCATCACGGCTCAATCCCAATAATGACTTCAATTAGGCTATTAGAAAGTGCGGGGGCGAGAAGGACACAAGCTCACCCTGTCATCGTCAAACGCCCCACTGACTGGCCCCTCATGTAATGTATTAATTAAAATGATTACCTGATATAGTTTACCTTGTGCCCACCTTCACTGTCTGCCATTTCATTGTCTGGTCAGTCAATTTGCCTTTAACTTTCCAGAAGTCTGTCTGCTCCAGAGTATTATATATATTTTTATTTTACTAGGCACGTCATTTAAGAACAAATTCTTATTTACACTGACCGCCTAGGAACAGAACAACTGATTTGTACCATGTCTGCTCGGGGATTTGATCTAGCAACCTTTCTGTTACTGGCCCAACACTCTAAACACTGCGCTATCTGCCTAGTGGTTAGAGCTTGTCCAATTTGGAGCTGAGATTCCCATAGGCTGGAGCATCGACCTTCTTGCCCGCTCCAGTAGCGCTCACTTTAGGAGCTCAGGGCACGCCCGGCCAGCATGCATTTGTAGTCTGCTTGTGTGCTGCTTGCTTTAGCTACTGCTAAATATTTTCATAAAGAAACTGATAAAACACACAGGTGCTAAATCAAGGTGACTTACAAAGATGAGAAGCAAGAGAGGGACTGGGGTGTAGTGTCCACAACTAAAGAATCATTGTCTGAAAAGACATCCCAAAAGCATGATGGTGTACTTACTACGTGCACATGCTAAAAGAAAGGAATTAAGGTGGGTAGATAAGTGTCATCGTAGCAAGGTATTTATAAACTAAACATCTTTTATTTTTAGTTTAAACGAAATGTTTCATTCATTTTTGTTCTATTATACTAGGCCATCATTGATTTTGGCCCAATAGGCCTGGCATATTCCCACGTTCAAGGAGCTTTCTGTTTTGATGAAGTTATTTTGCCTAAACCTTTAGGCCTAAATATAGAAACATTTTAAAACAACTCCACATCCCTGCCCAGCCTGGTAAGTGTGGCCAAAAGGGTGTTTAGCATCCCCAGTGGCTCTGCAAGTGTGGAGAGGATATTCTCCACTGCTCACCTGGTGTGACAAATCTCCCCCCTGCCAGAAGTCTCCCGTCCCCCCCCCATCACTCATTTTCTTAATTTTGTAAACATCAATAAACATTTCAGAACAACTATGGCTGAATTAGTATCCTTACACTTTCAAAAATACTAATCGAATAAGACATGGGAGAGATGACGAATTTTGACAGAGATGTATTAATAGACTAGTACAAAATTCAGTAGCAGATTTAGGTACGGGCGACTCTGACAGTCGCCGGGGTCGGCACGAGGCGCCCCCTGGTGCGGGCGGGCGGGGACACTAAGGACGGGGGTTCACCCAGCACGCCTTACAAGCTAGAACCGCCACATACACTTGAAACAAATAGCCAAACCAAATCATTCAGTGTATTTCTTGGTAGACTATAGCCTTGAAATAATACAGCCTAAATAATTCATTTTCATTCCTTCTAGGCTCCCTGTCTGGCTCCTGACCTATATGGAGTGTTTACATGCTGTTTAATATGACATGTAGCCTTCTCATGTTAATTCAAATACTTTACATTCAAATCCATATGGTTTGGTTTCGATACTTAAATACCAATTGGTAGGTCAAGGTAGTCACAAAAATAGATGGGTGTTGGTTAAATTGTGATTTTTAATGATTGGAGCGAATTTGGAGGGCCAGTTTTTTTTTTTTTTTTTTTTTTTTTCTTGTGTGTGTGTAGAGTGGTTTTTAGTGGAGCGTAGTAAAGCACATGGAGCGCCGCGCAAGCACCTCTCCATGAGCGTTGTTTCCAACTGCTTAACTCTGCTCACATGCTCCCTCTCTCTTTCTATATATACCGTTGAAGTCGCAAGTTTACATGCATTTAGGTTGGAGTCATTAAAACTAGTTTTTCAACCTATCCACAAATGTATTGTTAACAAACTATAGTTTTGGTAAGTTGGTTAGGACATCTACTTTGTACATGACATAAGTCATTTTTCCAACAATTGTTTACAGGCAGATTATTTCACTTATAATTCACTGTATCACAATTCTAGTGGATCAGAAGTTTACATACACTAAGTTGACTGTGCATTTAAACAGCTTGGAAAATTCCATAAAATGATGTCATGGCTTTAGAAGCTTCTGATAGGCTATTCGACATAATTTGAGTTGTACCTGTGGATGTATTTCAAGGCCTACCTTCAAACTCGGGACCTCTGCTTGACATCAGGGAAAAATCTAAAGAAATCAGCCAAGACCTCAGAAAAAGAATTGTAGACCTCCACAATTTCCAAACACCTGAATGTACCACGTTCATCTGTACAAACAATAGTACGCAAGTATAAACACCATGGGGACCACGCAGTCGTCATACCACTCAGGAAGGAGACGCGTTCTGTCTCCTAGAGATGAACGTACTTTGGTGCGAAAAGTGTAAATCAAACCCAGAACAACATGCTGGAGAAACGGTTACAAAAGTATCTATATCCACAGTAAAACGAGTCCTATATCAACATAACCTGAAAGGCTGTTCAGCAAGGAAGAAGCCACTGCTCCAAAACTGCCATAAAAAAGCCAGACTACGATTTGCAACTGCACACGGGGACAAAGATTGTACTTTTTGGAGAAATGTCCTCTGGTCTGATGAAACAAAAATATAACTTTTTGGCCATAATGACCATTGTTATATTTGGGGCAAAAAGGGGGAGGCATACTCAGTTACACCAGCTCTGTCAGGAGGAATGGGTCAAAATTCACCCAACTTATTGTGGGACGCTTGTGGAAGGCTACCAGAAATGTTTGACCCAAGTGAAACAATTTAAAGGCCATGCTGCCAAATACTAATTGAGTATATGTAAACTTCTGACCCACAGGGAATGTGATGAAAGAAATAAAAGCTGAAATAAACCATTCTCTCTCTTATTCTGACATTTCACATTCTTAAAATAAAGTGGTGATCCTAACTGACCTGAGATGGAATTTTTACTAGGATTAAATGTCAGGAGTTGTGAACCTGAGTTTAAATGTATTTGGCTAAGGTTCATGTAAACTTCTGTCGTGTCTTTGGCTGTGCCGGATTAAGTGATATGACATGCTTTTCTATAAAATAATTTCTCTGTAATTAATATTACCTGATTGAGCTAATAATGTACATGTAATTAACTAGAGTCGGGCACCACGAAATAATATTTATAGAGCTGTTATCTTCCGAATAAACTCTTAAAGACCTAGTAATATTTTACGTGAATAGCAGTCAATATTAATCATCATCTTAATTCAGTCTCATCTGAAAGTTGTATCTGCACGAACCCTGGCTAACAAGTTGAATCAGCAATACAAAATTGGGTTTAATTATTTATTTACTAAATACCTAACTAATCACACAAAATTACACATACACATATTTAAATCATAACTTGATTACAAATTACGTCATAAAGGAAAACGTCCCTAGCGGGCGGAACAGATATGACAGCTGGTTACACAAAAGAAAAGGGGCTGGGTTTGAGTGAAAGAGCGGGAAGACTGAGGAACAAAGGGCGAAGCTGTGCCATCATAAATACAGTATCATTTGGAAAAGGAAAATGCAATAAATATTTACTCTGAGCTGCGCTTCGGTAGGTTGGTGGTAGATGGAAGGCCGTGTTGCCCAACCAAGTCCTTTGAAGAATGTCTCTGCTGGTAAATTGAATACGTTGTAGTAAGGTCGTTGTGTGGTAGACGGGATACTCTGTCTGTTCCTTCCTTGCTAACTCAACGGCTAGGAGGTATCACTTCTGTAGTGAATAAGAGTTCAAAGTTCATACCATTCGCAACCAAAGCTCATGCTGATGTTGGCTTCGTTCTGTAGTTATTATCTGAACCATTCTGACATAGGACCGTCGTTCTCGGAACAGGATGTTATATTGTCGTCAAAGGCTTTTATAGGAAGGGAGAAGAGGGCCTATTTGAAAAGTTTTATAGCCCATGTCCCTTCACAGGGGCGGGCCACTGATAGGGCTCAGCTCAATCTTATGAAAACCCAAATCTCACATTTTAGAAGCTAAAATCACATTTCATCCCATCACGAATAATTTCATATTCAAACATTTAAATTGAACAACAATTCCTTGTGAATCCGATAACTCTGATGTGTAGACTTTCCACTGTAGAGTTTGTCATCTTATCATTGATGAGAATGTCTCAGATGACAACCGAACTGACATCATATTCATTAAGTACCACCGCATATGTTCCATTGGTCGGATTACCAGAATATAGTTCATTTCCCCCCACCTTCCGATGTTCCCAGAATCTCTATGTTAACCAAGGGTTTTGCAAATGTAACATCATTAGGGTAGAGAGAGGAAAAAGGGTGAAAGAGGTATTTATGACTCATAAACCTACTCCCAGGCCAACATCATGACACTTCCGACAACTGTATCTATCGCTCGGCAATTCAATTTAAGGGCTTTATTTGCATGGGAAACATATGTTAACAATGTCAAAGCAAGTGAAGTAGTTAATAAACAAAAGTGAAATAAACAATAAAAATGAACAGTAAACATTACACCCCCAGACGTTCCAAAAGAATAGACATAATGTCATTATGTCTATTTGCAGATTGTTACAAGTACCATAGGGCAAATAAACATATGGACTCTATTTACCATGGTGTTTGTTCTTCCCTGGTTGCCCTTTTCTTGTGGCAACAGGTCACAAATATTGCAGCTGTGATGGCACACTGTGGTATTTCACCCAGTAGATATGGGATTTAATCAAAATTGGGTTTGTTTTTTAATTATTTGTGGATCTGTATAATCTGAGTGAAATATGTCTCTAAAATGGTCATACATTTGGCAGGAGGTTAGGAAGTGCAGCTCAGGTTCCACCTCATTTTGTGGGCATTGTGCACATAGCCTGTCTTCTCTTGAGAGCCAGGTCTGCCTACAACAACCTTTCTCAATAGCAAGGCTATGCTCACTGAGTTGGTACATAGTCAAAGCTTTCCTTCGGTTTGGGTTAGTCACAGTGGTCAGTTATTCTGCCGCAGTGTACTCTCTGTTTAGGGCCAAATAGCATTCTAGTTTGTTTCATTTGTTTTTTTTCAGTGTGTCAAGTAATTATCTTCTTGTTTTCTCATGATTTGGTTGGGTGTAATTGTGCTGCTGTCCTTGGGGCTCTGTGGGGTGTGTTTGTGAACAGAGCACCAGAGCCAGCTTGCTTAGGGAACTCTTCTCCAGGTTCATCTCTGTAGGTGATGGCTTTGTAAGAGACGATTTGGGAATCGCTTACTTTTCGGTGGTTGTAGAATTTAACGTCTCTTTTCTTGATTTTGATAATTAGCGGGTATCGGCCTAAATCTGCTCTGCATGCATTATTTGGTGTTTTACATTGTACACAGACATTTTTGCGGAATTCTGCATGCAGAGTCTCAATTTGGTGTTTTAACCCATTTTGTGAATTCTTGGTTGGTGAGCTGACCCCAGACCTCTCAACAATAAAGGGCACAACAATATGAGTTCTATAACTGATTCAAGTATTTTAGCCAGATCCTAATTGGGATGTTGAATTTTATGTTCCTTTTGATAGCATAGAATGCCCTTCTTGCCTTGTCTCTCAGAGCGTTCACAGCTTTGTGGAAGTTACCTGTGGGGCTGATGTTTAGGCCAAGGTATGTGTCGTTTTTTGTGTGCTCTAGGGCAATGGTGTCTATATGGAATTTGTAAACGCAGCAAAAAAAGAAATGTTTATGACCCTGTCTTTCACAGAAAATTTGTAAAAATCCAAATAGATCTTCATTGTAAAGGGTTTAAACACTGTTTCCCATGCTTGTTCAATGAACCATAAACAATTAATGAACATGCACCTGTGGAACGGTCGTTAAGACACTAACATCTTAGAAGGTAGGCAATTAAGATCACAGTTATGAAAACTTAGGACACTAAAGAGGCCTTTCTGCTGACTGGAAAAACACCAAAAGAAAGATGCCCAGGGTCCCTGCTCATCTGTGTGAATGTGCCTTGGGCATGCTGCAAGGAGGCATGAGGACTACAGATGTGGCCAGGGCAATAAATTGCAATGTCTGTACTGTGAGACACCTAAGACAGCACTACAGCAAGACAGACAAACAGCTGATCGTACTTGCAAGACCACGTGTAACAACACCTGTACAGGATCGGTACATCCGAACATCACACCTGCGGGACAGGTACAGGATGGTAACAACTGCCTGAGTTACACCAGGAACACACAATCCCTCCATCTGTGCTGTCCGCAATAGGCTGAGAGAGGCTGGACTAAGGGCATATAGGCCCGTTGTCTGGTGAGGACCTGCCTTACATCACCAGCAACAATGTCGCCTATGGGCACAAACCCACCGTCTCTGGACCAGACAGGACTGGCAAAAGGTGCTCTTCACTGACGAGTCACGGTTTTGTCTCACCAGGGGTGATGGTCGAATTTGTGTGTATCGTCTTAAGAAATGAGCTTTACACCGAGGCCTGTACTCTGGAGCGGGATCGATTTGGTGGTGGAGAGTCCATCATGGTCTGGGGTGGTGTGTCACAGCATCATCGGGCTGAGTTTGTTGTCATTGCAGGCAATCTCAACGCTGTGTGTTACAGGGATGACATCCTCCTCCCTCATGTGGTACCCTTCCTGCAGGCTCATCCTGACATGACTCTTCTGCATGGCAATGCCACTAGCCATACTGCTTGTTCTGTGCGTGATTTCCTGCAAGACAGGAATGTCAGTGTTCTGCCATGGCCAGCAAAAGCCCAGATGTCATGTCTGGGACCTGTTGGATCGGAGGGTGAGGGCTAGGGCCATTCACCCAGAAATGTCTGGGAACTTGCAGGTGCCTTGGTGGAAGAGTAGGGTAACATCTCACAGCAAGAACTGGCAAATCTGGTGCAGTCCATGAGGAGGAGATGCACTGCAGTACTTAATGCAGCTGGTGGTCACACCAGATACTGACTTACCTTTGATTATTCCATTCCTGTAGTCACATGTCTGTGGAACTTGTTCAGTTTGTCTGTTGTTGAATCTTATGTTCTTACAAATATTTACACATGTTAAGTTTGCTGAAAATAAATGCAGTTGACCCCCCCCCCCCCCCCCCCCCCCCCCTTTGTTCAGGGACACATTATTCAATTTCTGTAAGTCACATGTCTGTGGAACTTGTTCAGTTTATGTCTCAGTTGTTGAATCTTGTTATGTTCATACACATTTTTACACATGAAAATAAATGTAGTTGACAGTGAGAGGATGTTTCTTTTTTTGTTGACTTTTTTTGGTCCTGGCAACTGGACCTTTTTTGGGACAACATTATTTTTGTCTTGCTGAGATTTACTGTCAGGGCCCAGGTCTGGCAGAATCTGTGCAGAAGATCAAGGTGCTGCTTTAGGCCCTCCTTGGTTGGGGACAGAAGCACCAGATCAAGCAGTTGATAGTTGACTTCAGATTCTAGTAGGGTGAGGCCGGGTGCTGCGGACTGTTCTAGTGCCCTCGCCAATTCGTTGATATATATGTTGAAGTGGGTGGGGCTTAAGCTGCATCTGTCTCACCCCACGGACCTGTGGAAAGAAATGTGTTTTTTGCCAATTTTAAGCTCACACTTGTTTATGTACATGGATTTTATGTCGTATGTTTTTCCCAACACCACTTTCCATCAATTTGTATAGCAGACCCTCATGCCAAATTGAGTCAAAGGCTTTTTTTGAAATCAACAAAGCATGAGAAGACTTTGCCTTTGTTTTGGTTTGATTGTTTGTCAATTAGGGTGTGCAGGATGAATACATGGTCTGTCGTATAGCAATTTGGTAAAAATACAATTTGACATTTGCTCAGTACATTGTTTTCACTGAGGAAATGTACCAGTCTGTTAATGATGACGCAGAGGATTTTCCCGAGGTTGCTGTTGACACATCCCACGGTTGTTATTGGGGTCAAATTTATCTCCACTTTTGTGGATTGGGGTGACCAGTCCTTGGTTCCAAATATTGGGGAAGATGCCAGAGCTAAGGATGATGTTTAAGTATAGCCAATTGGAATTTGTTAGTATTTTATACTTGATTCTAAGATTTGTATTTAGTCATATGTTTTTGCTCTTTGTTATAGGGCCAAAAAGATTGGAGAAGTGGTTTATCCATACATCTCCGTTTTGGATAGATAACTCTTCTGTTGTTTGTTCTGTATTTTCTAATTTTCCCAGAAGTGGTTAGAGTCTATGGATTCTTCAATTACATCGAGCTGATTTCTGACGTGCTGTTCTTTCTTTTCCCCTGCTGTATTTCTGTATTGTTTTAGTGATTCACCATAGTGAAGGCAAAGACTCAGGTTTTCTGTCTCTCTGTATCTCTCGCTCTCTCTCTCTCTCTCCCCTTTAGTATGTTGCTAACACCATGGGACAGCATCTCTGCCGGTCTGTGGACCCTTTCATGTCATCCTCTGTGTCGATGTTAAGCAGAAATGCTTATCTGTCTGTCTGACTCGGTGCATGTCCCTCTGTCTGTGCTTAAGCACTTTATAACCACATTAGACCCATCTCCTCTACTCCCTGCTAGTCTGTGTGGATTTTCATGTCATTGTTCCTTGGCCGTAGAGTCTCTGATGGATCATTATCTGCTGGGGGAGAACAGAAGAAAGGGGAGCCCGGATCTGTGTGAGGCAGCGCCTTGCTTCGACTTGCTCCCCAACATCCCAACCTTTTATAGTAATCCATATTTAATTAGACATTCTCTCTCCATCCTTCCTTCCTCCCCATTTGTTTGTTTAGCTCTGTTTTTTATACGGGGGGCAATAGATGGCAGTGAGGTTGGCATGGGATTCCTCCTAATCAAATCAGAGGGAGAGGCTCCAGCGACTTTATGGTTTCATTTCATGAGAGATATAATTCAAATGGGCCTCATCTGCTCTGAAACAATATCAGCCGTGAGAAAGTTGTGACTTCATTCAGGTTGGGTTTTTTAAAGGCTGAGAGAAGATGCATAGAGGCAGTAATATTGATTGGATGGATTGACAGATCAATTCACACAGGAGTTTTTGAATGTCATTTTTTATGGAGTGAAGCTAAAAATAGTTTTTTTCTGCTCCTTTAGTCCCAAATAAAGGTCATACTCCTCCTGTCATTGAATAATGTCTGTTGGGATGAATGGCTTTTCATTCGAGACATTTAAGATCTGCAGGCAGTGTTCAACACGGTCCATCACGGCAGCACATAAGCTCCATTCAACTGTAAAACTCTGTTTTTCTCGTTCCTCGCATACTCTGAAATGAACATTTCAATCAGAGCTTGTGTGTTGCCCTAGGATAAGGATGGCGGGTGGTCAGTTTACATTTCAGCAGCGGTAATTAGATTGCTTTATATTCATTGCCTCCCAATGCAACTCTGAGGAATGGCTTATTGTGCTGTGTTTGAGTGTGGAGGTAGGCTAGGAGAGTGTGGAGGTAGGCTAGGAGAGTGTGGAGCTAGGCTAGGAGAGTGTGGAGCTAGGCTAGGAGAGTGTGGAGCTAGGCTAGGAGAGTGTGGAGCTAGGCTAGGAGAGTGTGGAGCTAGGCTAGGAGAGTGTGGAGCTAGGCTAGGAGAGTGTGGAGCTAGGCTAGGAGAGTGTGGAGCTAGGCTAGGAGAGGGAGTGGGGGTGCTCGTCGACTTAATGTCACCCATCCATTTCGCTTTCTCTGTTTGCCTGGCAGGCACTGGAAACAGGAGGCTCATTTATCACATGGTCTCCCAGGCACCGGCCAAGCACATGCATTCTGTCATACCCTGACATACACACACACACACACAGTTGAGTACACAACCAACACAAAAACAACCACCCCCACAAAAACTACAGAAACAATGACTCAACCACACTTGCAGATGCTCTCACTCCCCGGGGCAGCCATGCGTGCTCATACACTCAGCCCGCTCTGAGAAGCCCTGTGATTGATTGACAGACCCAGGCTAGTCATTGGTATTCCAGCAGCTCGCTGCATCTACCGTAAGTGACACTCTGATGGATGTTTGCGGCTCCAGACACCTCATCCATTTAAAAAAATGTTTGCCCGTCTCGGTCTGTCTTCACTGTATTCTCTCCTGCTGTCTCCATCAGAAGGGCATCCCCATCGGCCAGTTCTGCAAGGACTTCAACGACAAGACCAAAGAGCTCAAGGAAGGAATCCCTCTGCCCATCAAGATCCACGTTAAGGTGTGTTTTATTTTAAAGTTGTTGTTTTTTATACCAGACTTAGGGCCTGCAACCTACTCAGTGTACCCGCCCCTGCCCCCTACAGCGTGCCCTTTCAGAGATCCTGCCTGATTTCACTGGCTGCATACATTACCCAAGAACCTCCATTATTCATACTGTTACACTGAAGAATGCTTTTCCATTTGCATTCATTAAGCAGTATCCAGGGGGATGTAAAAGTCGCACAGAATTTAGAGCATATAAAAGGATAGAATCATTTTTGCTACTCATGGGCTCCATCTGCTGGTCACTACCAGCATCTCCTCAATACACAAATGTCCTTTTGTGAACAGTAGAATTTCCCTTGCCATGTCAATCTCCACAGAGTAATTATCATTCATGCACTTTGTTTGGCTTCATATATTACACTATATATACATAAGCATGTGGACATGCCTTCAATATAATGGATTTGGCTATTTCAGCCACACCCGTTGTTGACAGGTGTATGAAATCAAGCACACAGCCATGCAATCGCCATAGACAAACATGACTTTCAATGTGGCACCGTCATAGGATGCCACCTTTCCAACTAGTCAGTCAGTCAAATTTCTGCCCTGGTAGAGCTGCCCTGGTCAGCTGTAAGTGCTGTTATTGTGAAAACATCTAATAGCAACAACGGCTCAGACGCGACGTGGTAGCCACACAAGCTCACAGAGCGGGCCGTCTGTCCTCGGTTGCAACACTCACTACCGAGTTCCAAACTGCCTCAGGAAGCAACGTCAGCACAATAACTGTTTGTCGGGAAGCTTCATGAAATGGGTTTCCATGGCGAGCAGCACACAAGCCTAAAATCACCATGCGCAATGCCAAGTGACATTGGAGCAGTGGAAACGTGTTCTCTGGAGTAATGAATCATGCTTCACCATCTGGCGGTCCGACCGACAAATCTGGGTTTGGCAGTTGCCAGGAGAACGCTACCTGCTCCACGATGCATAGTGCCAACTGTAAAGTTCGGTGGAGGAGGAATAATGGTCTGGGGCTGTTTTTCATGGTTTAGGCTAGGCCTTAGTTCCAGTGAAGGGAAATCTTAACGCTACAGCAGAGCATATAACTTTGTGGCAACAGTTTGGGGAAGGCCCTTTCCTGTATCAGCATGACAATGAACCCGTGCACAAAGCGAGGTCCATACAGAAGTGGTTTGTCGAGATCGGTGTGGAAGAACTTGACTGGCCTGCACAGAGCCCTGACTTCAACCCCATCGAACACCTTCGGGATGAATTGGAACACCGACTGCGAGCCTGGCCTAATAGCCCAACATCAGTCCTGACCTCACTAATGGTCTTGTGTCTGAATGGAGCTAAGTCCCAGCAGCCATGTTCTAACATCTAGTGGAAAGCCTTCCAGAAGAGTGGAGGCTGTTATAGCAGCAAAGGGGGGGACCAACTCCATATTAATGCCCATGATTTTGGAATGAGATGTTTGACAAGCAGGTGTCCACAGACTTTTGGTCATGTGTGTGTATGTATGTAATATATATATATATATATATATATATATATATATATATATATATATATATATATATATATATATATATATATATATATATACATATACTGCTCAAAAAATAAAGGGAACACTTAAACAACACAATGTAACTCCAAGTTAATCACACTTCTGTGAAATCAAACTTCTGTGAAATCACACTGTCCATTTAGGAAGCAACACTGACAATAAATTTCACATGCTGTTGTGCAAATGGAATAGAGAACAGGTGGAAATTATAGGCAACTAGCAAGACACCCCCAATAAAGGAGTGGTTCGGCAGGTGGTGACCACAGACCACTTCTCAGTTCCTATGCTTCCTGGCTGATGTTTTGGTCACTTTTGAATGCTGGCGGTGCTTTCACTCTAGTGGTAGCATGAGACTGAGTCTACAACCCACACAAGTGGCTCAGGTAGTGCAGCTCATCCAGGATGGCACATCAATGCGAGCTGTGGCAAGAAGGTTTGCTGTGTCTGTCAGCGTAGTGTCCAGAGCATGGAGGCGCTACCAGGAGACAGGCCAGTACATCAGCAGACGTGGAGGAGGCTGTAGGAGGGCAACAACCCAGCAGCAGGACCGCTACCTCCGCCTTTGTGCAAGGAGGAGCAGGAGCACTGCCAGAGCCCTGCAAAATGACCTCCAGCAGGCCACAAATATGCATATGTCTGCTCAAACGGTCAGAAACAGACTCCATGAGGGTGGTATGAGGGCCCAACATCCACAGGTGGGGGTTGTGCTTACAGCCCAACACCGTGCAGGATGTTTGGCATTTGCCAGAGAACACCAAGATTGGCAAATTCGCCACTAGCGCCCTGTGCTCTTCACAGATGAAAGCAGGTTCACACTGAGCACATGTGACAGACGTGACAGAGTGTGGAGACGCCGTGGAGAACGTTCTGCTGCCTGCAACATCCTCCAGCATGACCGGTTTGGTGGTGGGTCAGTCATGGTGTGGGGTGGCATTTCTTTGCGGGGCCGCACAGCCCTCCATGTGCCCGCCAGAGGTAGCCTGACTGCCATTAGGTACCGAGATGAGATCCTCAGTCCCCTTGTGAGAACATATGCTGGTGCGGTTGGCCCTGGGTTCCTCCTAATGCAAGACAATGCTAGACCTCATGTGGCTGGAGTGTGTCAGCAGTTCCTACAAGAGGAAGGCATTGATGCTATGGACTGGCCCGCCCGTTCCCCAGACCTGAATCCAATTGAGCACATCTGGGACATCATGTATTGCTCTACCCACCAACGCCACGTTGCACCACAGACTGTCCAGGAGTTGGCGGATGCTTTAGTCCAGGTCTGGGAGGAGATCCCTCAGGAGACCATCCGCCACCTCATCCGGAGCATGCCCAGGTGTTGTAGGGAGGTCATACAGGCACGTGGAGGCCACACACACTACTGAGCCTCATTTTGACTTGTTTTAAGGACATTACATCAAAGTTGGATTCGCCTGTAGTGTGGTTTTCCACTTTAATTTTGAGTGTGACTCCAAATCCAGACCTTCATGGGTTGATAAATTTGATTTCCTTTGATAATTTATATATATATATATACAGTGCCTTGCGAAAGTATTCGGCCCCCTTGAACTTTGCGACCTTTTGCCACATTTCAGGCTTCAAACATAAAGATATAAAACTGTATTTTTTTGTGAAGAATAAACAACAAGTGGGACACAATCATGAAGTGGAACGACATTTATTGGATATTTCAAACTTTTTTTAACAAATCAAAAACTGAAAAATTGGGCGTGCAAAATTATTCAGCCCCCTTAAGTTAATACTTTGTAGCGCCACCTTTTGCTGCGATTACAGCTGTAAGTCGCTTGGGGTATGTCTCTATCAGTTTTGCACATCGAGAGACTGACATTTTTTCCCATTCCTCCTTGCAAAACAGCTCGAGCTCAGTGAGGTTGGATGGAGAGCATTTGTGAACAGCAGTTTTCAGTTCTTTCCACAGATTCTCGATTGGATTCAGGTCTGGACTTTGACTTGGCCATTCTAACACCTGGATATGTTTATTTTTGAACCATTCCACTATAGATTTTGCTTTATGTTTTGGATCATTGTCTTGTTGGAAGACAAATCTCCGTCCCAGTCTCAGGTCTTTTGCAGACTCCATCAGGTTTTCTTCCAGAATGGTCCTGTATTTGGCTCCATCCATCTTCCCATCAATTTTAACCATCTTCCCTGTCCCTGCTGAAGAAAAGCAGGCCCAAACCATGATGCTGCCACCACCATGTTTGACAGTGGGATGGTGCGTTCAGCTGTGTTGCTTTTACGCCAAACATAACGTTTTGCATTGTTGCCAAAAAGTTCAATTTTGGTTTCATCTGACCAGAGCAGCTTCTTCCACATGTTTGGTGTGTCTCCCAGGTGGCTTGTGGCAAACTTTAAACGACACTTTTTATGGATATCTTTCTTGCCACTCTTCCATAAAGGCCAGATTTGTGCAATATACGACTGATTGTTGTCCTATGGACAGAGTCTCCCACCTCAGCTGTAGATCTCTGCAGTTCATCCAGAGTGATCATGGGCCTCTTGGCTGCATCTCTGATCAGTCTTCTCCTTGTATGAGCTGAAAGTTTAGAGGGATGGCCAGGTCTTGGTAGATTTGCAGTGGTCTGATACTCCTTCCATTTCAATATTATTGCTTGCACAGTGCTCCTTGGGATGTTTAAAGCTTGGGAAATCTTTTTGTATCCAAATCCGGCTTTAAACTTCTTCACAACAGTATCACGGACCTGCCTGGTGTGTTCCTTGTTCTTCATGATGCTCTCTGCGCTTTTAACGGACCTCTGAGACTATCACAGTGCAGGTGCATTTATACAGAGACTTGATTACACACAGGTGGATTGTATTTATCATCATTAGTCATTTAGGTCAACATTGGATCATTCAGAGATCCTCACTGAACTTCTGGAGAGAGTTTGCTGCACTGAAAGTAAAGGGGCTGAATAATTTTGCACGCCCAATTTTTCAGTTTTTGATTTGTTAAAAAAGTTTTAAATATCCAATAAATGTCGTTCCACCGCATGATTGTGTCCCACTTGTTGTTGATTCTTCACAAAAAAATACAGTTTTATATCTTTATGTTTGAAGCCTGAAATGTGGCAAAAGGTCGCAAAGTTCAAGGGGGCCGAATACTTTCGCAAGGCACTGTACATACACATGTATTGATGAGCTTCACCCTCTAATGCGATCTCCCAGACAGACCTGGTTTAGCTAGTGTAGTGGATGTGTCTCTCCCTAGCATGCCACAGTGCGTTTGGAACCTTTGCAGCCTTGATCTGTCTTGTGTTCATTTCTCTTTCCCCGTCTAACTCATCCTGTTCAACAAAAAGAAAGAAGTAGCAAATCTTATTTTACAAAGTCACCATCCCTAAATCAAGAGTAATTATTGAATGTCTACCGGATCCATGCCAGGATCATTGGGCCGTCCCAACTAATGGCTATTTCATAGATGGGGACAAATGGTGTCATTTCAATGTGAAGTCGCTAATGATCGATCATTCCATTGACAAGGTAATGCAGAACCGAGGTTGGGAGAGCAACTTTCCACTTCATAAAGCGTCCATTCCTCTTTTGATCACACCTTGATTGATGGATCAAAAGGCATCTAAAACTCTGTCCCTCACCATCTCTCCCCCTCCCTGCAGCCTGACAGGACGTATGACCTGACGATTGGCCAACCCACAGTGTCCTACTTCCTCAAGCAGGCGGCTGGCATCCAGAAAGGAGCCAGCAAAACAGGTAAGGTTTGGACCTTGTTGACTGGTGCCACTCTGTTCTTCCGTTTACTCCATCGCTGTAAATATCTGTCTGTCTGAGGCCAGACTAGCCCTGTACCGGAGGGACGGACAGACAGACGACGTCTCCCACAGGGCGTTAGGGCTGAGATTGAATGTCTTTGATTGATGATATATTTATGATCAACGGGGGAACTTTAAGCCAGGCAATTACAGGCAGGAAGGTAGTGGGAGAGGTGGTGGGCTGAAGAAAGAGAATTATGGATTTCCCCCGTCTGCACCGGCTACTCCCTCCCTCCGATCGCTCCTTCATTTCCTCCCGCACTCGGCTCTCCTTTGCTCCCCAACTTTTCTTTCTTCCACCCTCTGCTCCCCTTGGTTTCTTGTCTATCGTTTCCCCTCAGTTTCTTAATCTTATTCCCATTCTGGACTCCATCTCTTTCTCCATCTCTAGGCCATGAGATCGCAGGGAAGGTGTCTGTAAGGGCGGTGTATGAGATTGCTCAGGTCAAGGCCCAAGACGAGGCCTTCAAGATGCAGAACGCTTCTATAGAGACTGTCGTCAAGAGCATCATCGGCTCGGCTCGCTCGTTGGGCATTGAGATCGTCAACGAGTAAGACCCTCCTCTCTCAAAGTGCCCAGTGTCATTGATGTCATAAATGTGATTCAGCACTAAAGCACTGTGACGCACACATGAATAATATTGGTACAATACATAGTAATGAACAACTATAGGGTCATACTCTATAGAGCCCCACAGTGGAGTTGTCATAATACCCATAAAACCTTGTGGTCTAACAGGGAAATGGTTCCAATCAGTTTTCCAACATTAATTTTCCCCATAGGGAATTTTAGAAACACAAATAAGGGCTGTGTTTCGTGTAGACTTACCTTAGCATGACGTGTTGATAACTGTGTAAATCTCTGTCGGACAAGGTGACTTTTATCAGTATATAAAGGTTATATTTACTCTGATTTGAAAATGCTAATTAGCATCATCATGCAAGACAAATCCCTGCAAGCTCCTGCACGTCATCTCTAGCTGACATCTTAGCTAACAGGTATTTTGTCAATTTAAGACTTGCACAAGACAGTTTTCAGATTTGTCCATTTCAGGAAATGTAGCCAATTTATGAATTCCTAATGTAGATAACATTAGTTAATCCAGAGATTCTTACCTTTGCCTCGATTCGGCAGTCTCATTCAGATCATGGCATTTGTAGTTCTTTATGATGGCCACATTAGCAGCTAATTTGCGTTTCATTTCTGGGGGGTAAATACAGGCGAATATATTGGTAAAAGTTGCCTTGTCCAAGAGCTTTACAGGTTATCAAAACATAATGCCAGGGTCAGCCTACAGGAAACACAGCCCTTATTTTTAAATGTTTTTAAATCCCCTATGAGAGAGATGAATGGTGGGGGGGAAAATTGGAACCATTTCCTTGTTTGACCGCTAGGTTTTATGGGTATTATGACTCATAATTTGGTCCTCTATTGTACTCTCATATGCATTGATAGACTGGAAATAAGTGTCATTGTCATCATTGGCACTGTTATGGTTCTGTTGTGACGCACCGTTATTCAGTTAGGACTACTTCATTTTTCCTCCCCTCTTTTGATCCCTCTCTCCTTCCCTCCCTCTCATCCCACCTGCAGTTTATCGGCCGAGGAGTACAATACTTTCCTGGAGGAGAAGGAGGAGAGGTTGAGAGCGGAGGCAGCAGCTGCAGACGAGGCAGTGTCAGTGAAGAAGAAATGAGAGCCGCCCTCTATGCTACCGATGTGTATATATACTGTCCCTGTAACCTACACATACCACTCACACACATTCTGTCATAACTGTCATTCTGCTCTGTATTGCTAAGCGTAATAAACGTCTGTTATTATGAATGATTTCAAGTGTATGACTGTACTTATGCCAGTTTTCTCAGCAAGATTCATGTTTTGCCTCCAGAGTTTAAATATTTGATTTAAGGAATGCATCTCCTCTCTTGATAAACCAAGCCCAACCAGTTTTATTAAAGGAGTTTGTTATACAAATTGCTGCATCTTCTTTTGCTTGCCATCTGTCAAACCTGAGTGTGTGTGGCTAATGGCATTCTGGCTGTGCTTCTGGAGCCATGTATTTGCATTCCCACCACAGCGTTGTACTCTTCACACCGTTTGATGAGGGTATCAAGGAAGGAAGAGGACACCTTGAACACGGATGGATCTGGAAACTACTGTACTTGACCAAACATTAAGAACACCTGCTCTTTCCCTGACTGACTGACCAGGTGAATCCAAGTGAAAGCTAGAATCCCTTATTGATGTGGCTTCTCCAAATGCTGCAAGGTATTTAAAAGTGTACTAATTTTCTTGGCCACAAGATGACAGGCGATAGCTGAACTGCTCCATTGTCTCTGCTGCGCTCACATCCAGGCGGCTCACTGCAGTGACTGGTATGGTGCTGGAACAAAATGTTCGGTTGCAGGAACCAGCATGGTATGGCAGGGCTTTGTCTCTCCAGGTTTAGTTTTTAAGGTGTTGAAGGTCTCCTATTTGTACCCTGTTCCTGCAGCTCTGCTGCTGAGATTAGGTTTCAGGTACCTGGGGGGTGACTGTAATAAATGTCAAAGGAGACGAGAGAGGTGGCAGGATTCATTTACACTGTAACATTGCCATGCCCATCAGTCATCTAATGATTTTTACCCAAATGTACCCTCCATGATGTGAAAAGCACAGTACTTGCACTGGGTACTAGTCAGTGATTGATAGTACATGATTTATCCACCTGCTGTATAATTAGGTTCTGAAGCATTATTTCTTCATAACTGTCCTCTCTCTCCCATCTGAATTGGAGGCTGAGGAAAGGGAGGGCTGCTTGGATCAGAGCTCTGACAGGAATGCCTATATATGGAGTCTGAAACCATCACAGCGCGCTGTCAGTGTAGCAGGTACATTGAGTGAGTGTGGGCAGCTGCTATTTGTAAAGGGGGGGGGGGGGGGGGGTCCTATTGTGTGGGTGTCTCAACGTCAGCGCAAGCACGCCTGCTTAAGTGGGAGGCCATGTGTGAGTGAGAGCCTCGGTGTGGAGCGTGTGCGTCAGTCTGAGTCAGATGGTATGAGACACTGTCTCCTCGTGTGTGTGCGTCAGTGCTGTTGCTGAGCGGAGCTCGCTCCAGGGGAAGAAACGAGGAGAGAGGAAGGAGGGATGATGATTGTAGGTAGGAGGATGAGGAGGACTGACAGTGACGACAAGAGATCCAACCGCTTTAAGTGCACTTTAATATAAATGCATTTGTTTGACAA
This sequence comes from Oncorhynchus mykiss, assembly GCF_013265735.2. Lineage (NCBI taxonomy): Eukaryota > Metazoa > Chordata > Actinopteri > Salmoniformes > Salmonidae > Oncorhynchus > Oncorhynchus mykiss. Next base: position 10,872,783 of record NC_048578.1, read on the forward strand.
TCAAATACACTTATCAGCAACACAAAAGAACACTGATCCACAATGTCCATTCTTCAATATATCACCATGTGTGTATATAGACCCTCTTAAACAATAGAAATGTCTATGTACAGGCTGATGTATTCATACAAATGTACAAATGTGTACAACCCTTCAAGAAAACGGTATGTGCATATATCCACAGACATAATGCTTTATGCATTGAACATCAATAATTGTTTTCAATATAACACATACAATAATATACCTACACTTATGTTCAACTTAGCATTTAATAGCTAGAACGTAGGAATCAATCCTTTACTTGACCGTAGACAACTCTACGTTAGCATGTTGACACCATGGGAATAGTACCATTCTCAACCCGTGTCACTTAGGAGGAACTGAATAGAAATGGCACCCCATCACACTATTTTCAGGTCATTTTTTAAAACAAAACTTCCATTTTTTTTTTCTTCCAACCCCTCTCAAAAAAGAAGAATCACATTGTCATTCACGTAGTCGTGTTGTGTCTCACTACACCGTAACTCCATTCGAGCTATGATGTGACTGTCCATTGGTTAATGGACATGGAGAAAGAGTTCAGTTAGAGTTCAGCAGGCCATGGCCATGCCAGGCACACAGGAGCCGCTATAAACTGCCAGCATTGCAAATATTAATGCTGCAAGAAAATCCAGCAGAGCTGCCCTTCAAGCCAAGCCCAAGAGAACGGTGACCTAAAGAGCCCACATTCAGAGTCTATTGTACAATGTGCTGGTCCTGTACACAACAGAACCACACACAGTTGTTGAGTAACTTCCAGACGATTTCCATTCGGCAACACCTAATAAATACCGGAAAACCTTTGTCATGCGTTCCTGCTTGTGGACATTCCAAGATCTCTTGTCTTCTTATGTTTTGTATTGTATTTTCTTTGCACATCACATTGATACACAAGTTTGTAATGGAGAAATAACATGAAGTCAAATGTTTTAAAATGTGCAGCCTGCAAACTCAAAGCTCAAAGTGTCTGAAGTATTAGCTTAGTTTGACTACGGTATCTGTACATTTTGATATGACCTTAAAGGCCATGACTAGAGAGGAGTACCAGAAGGTCAGAGTAGAACTATGTGTCTCTCTGTGGAAACTAAATATTGAAGATGTGAGTGAGGAAATCGGATCCCCTTTTGTCAGCTACTGTCAGCGGTTGTACCAGGTCAGTAGAGTTTTTGTAAACATAGACTTTCATCACATTTGTGATTTGGGTTTGCGTTGCTGCATTACAAGCAATAATGCTGTTAAGTCATTTCCCTATTGAAATGTCAAGGAATGTGTTCTTTTTTTTTGTTCACAACAGGTTTTTCACTACGAGTGAATACAAATGCGCGTCTGGAAGTTAAACGGGGCTTTACAAGGTCAGAGGTTTTGTTTACGTCTCTGTCTGATCCAATCTGAAGCTCATGTTACAGAAAAGCTGAGAGGCACCAAATGGACCCAAAACTCAGTCAGTTGTGGGTCCATTCGGTTGGTAAATGTTGCACCATTATGTATATATTGCACCATTATGTAAACGTTGCACCATTTGTTGAAATAGAAATACAGGAATGAATGAATGAACAAAAATATGAAGTCAATCTTTGTTCTCGGTAGACATGTAGGAGTTCAAGTCCTTCAGTAGTATACATTATGTATATATTTATACACTTAAATCATTTTTACTTTTCAGTAAAATAGCTCCACGAAATATGACAATATGCCATACTTAATGAAGTAAGTCACAGACTTATTTAGAACGGGGGAACACTTCCACTCCCATCTGAAAAACACAAGAGACAAAGAGGAAGGGGACATTAGTCTGGTATGTTCAGGTTTAAAACATCTTAATTCATTTCTCAAACAGAGAAAGACGGTAGAACAAGTGAACTGGATGATTCTCACCTTTGTGGAAGCACTGTGGCGGCTGGTGACACTGGAGTTGATACAACTCAGGTTGTTGACCCAAGCCGGGGGCGATCGAGGCACCTGCCCCAAACATGGGTTCCAGGGCGGCCAGCTCCTCCAGGAGGGACTGAGCGCAAGGCACGGCGGGTGTAGAGTGGTCGACAGGCGTGGAGGGGGCGGAGGTGGGGGAGGCAGTGAGTCGCAGGGGAGGGGATGCTGGGATGGAGGAACAGGAGGACAGAGGTGATGACGCCACCTCAATCTCCATAGGCTCCTCCACCAGCCCCTCCACTTCTGCCATCGCCCCGGACTCGCCGGCCAACGTCGCCCCGCACCCGGCCGTGGGGTTACAGTGCGCCGATTGGACGCTACAGAAGTGGCTGACCCCCTCAAAGTGGGAGGGTGAGTGCCAGCACATTGGGTTGGGGGGAGAGGACGGGTTGGGGGAGAGGGGCGGAGGGGTGGAGAAGTCCTGGAGAAGGGCTTCTAAGATGCTCTCTTCAAACAGAGATTCATCATCATGGAATATGGGGAAGTCCAGGCCTCTCCACGCTTTAACCGGGTAAAACTCTCCCAGCATGTGGCTAGAGTCAACACCAGCGGTGTCTAGGGATGGGGAGAGGGAGGGGGAGGGAGGGGAGGAGGAGGGGGACATGGAAGGAGGGGATAGCTTGGATAAGAGAGGATCCAGGTAGAATCCCTCTGCTAAGGAGCTGATGTGCTGAGCTAAGAGGGAGATCTCTGCTCTCTCCTTCTCCCTCTCTCTCTCCAGGGAGAAGAAAGAGAGACAGGGCTGTTTACCGGGGGAGGCCTCTGGGGTGAGGAGGCCCTCGAGGTTGTAGTGAAGGGACCCTAAAGGGACATCTACATACAGGGGTCCCCGAACCTCAGGCAAGGTCATCACTGTGCAGTCCCCATCCCCAGGGCTGTCAGGGGTGGGGGGTAGCTTCTCATAGAGAGAGCCACTGCAGGGATCAGCAGGGAAGAACAGGTCGGTGGAGGGGCCAGTGAGGCACAGGGAGGAGGGGGGAGCAGGACTGGAGGCTGTGGTGGGTGGGGCGGGTGGGGCGGAGGGGGAGAGGGAGGTGGCAATGGAGGTGGTGGCTGTAGCTGTGGTGGTGGAGGGAGGGGGTGTGGTGGTGCCAGTGGGGTCGAAGCTAAAGAGGGGCTCGCCGAACAGGAAGCTGCCACCGCCCAGCTGGGGTGTGTAGGGGGGCGTGCACACAAACTCTTTGGTCTGCTGCTCCTGAGAGGTGGGTGCTGGGGGGAGGGGCAGGGGAAGGGCAGGCAGCGGAGGTTCGAGCTGGAAGGAGGGGGGCAAGAGAATGTTCTGAGTGAGGAAGTCCAGATCTGCTACCGTGGCAACGGTAACCGGGGTGGGGGAGGAGGCAGCGGATGGGCTTTGGACAGGGGCAGGCATCTGCTGCTGCTGGAAGAAGCTCTCCTCCTCAATAGAGGAAATACTGGAGCGAGGGTCACCCTCCACTTGCATGGGTTCAGTGGTGGCACCCCCTGTCTCATCGGAGGAGCCTACACTCGACACAGTCATGCTGAAGTCAAAGGACTGGGCTGAGAGGCCACTGCTGCTGGGGGTGAAGACTTGGTCTGGGCTGGACAGGCTCAAGCTGTCCTGGCGGGACGTACTAGTACTCAGTACCAGGGTCAGCTGGGTCTGCTCTGTGCTCAGCTGCTGTCTCACTGACCACCCCTCTGCTTCACTGAGAGAGAAACAGAAAGAGTGAGAGATGAAAATGGTTAGTAAGATTCCCTTATGCTTATTGCAATCCGTCATCTCCTTTATATCTCTTAGCGATGTGTTATGATGATCTGTCATAGGGTAGAGCTAGTACCTAAGTATGTAGTTGTTGCTGCTGATGGGGCTGTCTCCTGCCTCCAGCTGCATTACCATGTAAAGCCAGACCCAGGACTGGTCTGCAGACTCCACCCGTACCACCATCTCAGATCTACCTTCTCCTCCTTCTCTCACTGTGGGGGAACAAAGAGGGAACAACAACATCAGACATCGGGTGTAAGTGGATACGGTGTAATTGTGTGGTGGTTGTGTGGTATCACTGAATTGGTACTTACACAGGCTGCAGTGCTGAGCAGAGGCGTGTGACAGGTCCTGTGGGTGGAGGAGGCTGTACCAGGAGCGAGACCTCAGGGCTGACACATCGAGACCTAGGTAAACACTGACACTGCAGGGAAGATGGAGAGAAGACATGGTAAGTTTATGATATTTCAGAACTATATTATCACTCAGAAGATCTAATGGAACAGTTGGCGCTGCCTTGTTAGTGGGTGTGACCTCACCTGTCCTGTGCATTCTGGAGCCTCATGTCTCGGCTGTGTTGAGACTGGAACGAGGCTAGGAAGAAGTTGTTCTCAGCAGCAGGAGGGATCAGAGCAGGAACTTGGTCCCCCCCAGGGCCAAAGCGGGTGGGGATTGCCTCCAGAGGGGAACAGAAGCACATCCAAACAGGGTTGGATGTCCAGTAGGAGCTAGGGGTGGAAGAGGAGGAGGGAGGGGACAGGCAGCGCGCCCGGATCAGAACCAGCTTGTTCCCGGCACTCTGCCTGCGCACCGACTTGGAAGTGTTGAAACGACAACGGAATAGACGATCTGAGGGAAAGAAGAGGCAAGGAGGGATTGTGAGTATCAACAATGATCTGAGGGAAATAAATGCAAGCCATTGGTAACGCTGTTCTGTACCACTGGAAATATGGAGGCATGTCTTACCTGTGTCAGGTGACGTAGGAGGGGCCAGGTTGGTCCTCATGATGAAGTGGTCAGTAGAGTCAATGATATCATACACACTGTCACCCTGGGCAACCAAATCCACCTGAAAGAGGAGTTCATATTAAACATATTGTCATTAAATTTTTATTAACTTATGAGCTTAATTTTGAGACATTATATGGTCTCCCGTGGACCCACCATGGAGTGGCCGAGGTGCTCGGAGACGCTGTCTGACAGGTAGAGCAGCTTGCCTTCCCCGGTCAACAGGAGCAGAAACCCAGGTAGCTCCTGCACCAGCTCTGACAGCTCGTGGAAAGACAGGAACCTCGCGCTTTCTTCGAGACTGCCAGCAGATCCCGATTCTAAAAACAAAAGATTATGGGAAAAAAACTATTATCGTTTCTGTCTAGCTAATGGATGTCATCATAGCACCAGTGCAACCGGTTCTGCTCCCAGCAATAGCTATAGAACAACCGCATTAGATTTCAGTCCCATGGATAGCGATAGAAGCGTTTCAGAACTGGATAGCGACACACGGCTCTAAAAGCGTTTTTCACCCAAGAACTTCAAACCAAACACAATAATGTTCCATTGTATGTATTTCTAAATGACATTATTCCCATGTAGATATGAAGTTCATTAACTGTCTCTTTCGACAATACATATGGCACCTGTTGATTCAACACATAAAGCTCACGGTAGCATGCCACTAGCTCAAACAGATTGAAGCAAAAGTCTGTCAGTATATGTTTCATTCACAAATGTTTGTAGCTATGTATAGGTAGGCTATGGATTATACAGTGAGTTTGAACTGTCGATTATAAACTAAATCGGGCCTTACCTTGAGAGAAGAAAACCGATTTCCTGGTGTACATGCTGGCAAGGGACATTATATGTAGGTATGAGAGTCGTGCCTTGTCCGCATCGGAGATAGGAAGCAAGTCCTTCAGGTTCCGAATCTCCGCGTTGATTTGGTCCCTCCGAGCCTTTGACGCTCCCTTCGTTGATCGATACATTGTAGACTGTGATGGTGATTGACTAAATTCCCTGCAGTTTAAATTGTAACTTAATGGAATAGTATTGACCGTGGCGTCAGATGAGGTCTGGGTATTTTTCCCTCAAGATGAGGTGTCAGAGATAGGCTAGTAGTAATAACCTTGTCGTAGTACTATTGGACTTTCATCTCAGCTCATTCCAGAGTAAGGCTTCAGACCTTCTCCTATCAGTTATTTTTTCCTCTTCGGTTCCGCCACAGCGTCCAGCAAGGTTGCTGGCTAGCCGTTGAATGTATCTCCCCCGTTCAGAGTGTGAGTGATTCGGCGGCTGTAGTAGCCGTCTCTCGCCCAGATGTCCGGATCCCGTAAATCTGGTGGAGGGACTCTGCTCTCGAGTAAGTTATATAGGCCGGGATTCCGGTGATGAAGGGGGGCTCCCAACGCGCCAACACCGACGTAGTAGGGAGAAGGGGGGCTAGAGGGAAGGGTGGACGAGGGGGATTCAATGCTAGCAATGGTGAAATTCTCTGCTTCTGCCGCTCCCCCTCCCGCTCATACCCTCTCCCTTTGGTAGCTATTTTCTGACGTCAGCCCTTCCCTCTACCAAGTGATGACGTTGGTTTGATTTCGGGAGCTCCGGCGACGCAAAAAGCCCGATTTGGACAAAACCGAGGAATGGGCGGAGACAAGCGTAAAACGTAGACGGAGTCACCGGACCACTGTGTACTGGGGGAGGGGGGGACTGAGATGCATACGAAAGAGACTGTGTGTTTCTATGTCTGGCACCCGAGGAACAATTTATCCTCTCTGAAAAGTAATAATTCCTAATATAGTGTAGGTTTGGTTATCAGTAGCCTACATGATGCAAATGCGTCCTTTCCTAGCCAAACTGGCTCATAATATGTTTATGTGATTATGAGATTATGAAGGATGCGATGCATTTCGTAAAACCTTCCACCGTCGATCTCTAGGGTAACACAGATGCATGCCAACGTTATCCATTAAATATGCTCCAGCGAAAAGCTAGTCTGGCATGGGTGGAAGTCTGCTTGAGGGAGAAACGCGGGGCAGAGTTACAGCAACAAATTCAATCGCTTTTTATGAATGGAATCCACCATTCTGACTGTAATTCAGTTGTCAGGCAGCGCAGTGCCTCCAGGGCTAACAGAGGAGGGGGTCGGTAATCCTAAAGAGCATACTGTAGGAGAGGCATCGGCTAATCGCGCTGTATAGTCTATATCTTACATAAACTGCAACATCCTTCCTTATAAGGCAATTTGAGCGGAATGTGTAGCTAAGGGCGATGCTGAGCCATGTCTAGTCTTTGCATCGAACCCTGGCTGGTAGCATTTTAGTTTGAACAGATAAGACCAGAGTTTGATCTTACCCAAAATACATAATTTTCAATGAAACTATCATACAAAACGTCGCCAAAATCATAGTCTTGGAAGGCTTGGAGATGTGCAGCATGTATTCGTATCTACGTGTAAAAATCTGTGACAGACGACAGTCAGATCCAGTAAATTGTGAAAGCTCAATTTGAGATGAAATGTGATGTTTTCTGAAACAATTTGAAAGGAATTGTATGAAGGTATGTTGCAAATGTTTTGCCATGGTGTTCTTACCACGTGTTAAAGTTGAGCAAATAGTCTATGTAACACTTGAAGCATACAATCTGTTTTGTAGTCTTAAATATATTTTATATGATGCTCGAAGAGTAGACACACACATACACACATACACAAGCACACCTGTTGCTAACAGTGCTTGAGTGCAGAGATGAATCTCGTTGTTTCTATAAATAGCTCTCACCGGTGACTGACATATGCACTCAGTGGCGCACCCCCGCTTACATCTCCAATCGTCCCTATTTTTTACCACATTTCTTCCTATTTTTAGACAGATGTTTTTGTTTGAGGCTCAAAATAGACATATATTTACGAGTCATAGGTGTCACGCGTCTAACATGTTGCATGTTCACAAACTTTCACGATTTCACGGACCATTAATGTGGTACATTTGGAAAGGTGCAGTAACAATGTTGTGACAAAATAGCATAAACAGCTTCCCACAATTGGATTGACATATATACGTTTGTATGTGGCTAAAATATGCCATCACATCCTTACCTCTCCCTGCAAGTACTTTAGAGCGACCGCAATAGATTTCAGCACCATGGACAGCGACATAGCTTTTTCAGCACTCCGTAGAGATTCACCGCTCTCTATGAGCGTTTATTGTGCCTAAACATAAAAAACACGATCATTTATTTATTCCTAAACAGCAATGTTCACATAGAGCGATGAAGTTCATCAGATGTTGCTTTCTGCAAGGCATATGTACGATCCAATGGATCTGCATTGCATCATTGGTCTTCTTTATTCATACCTTCCTCTCTAGTCACACCTTGCTTTCCCCTAACAGACTGTTGACCTGTGATGTTGTATTGTGGATAAAATCACAGACAGTTCTCTGAATTAAGATAACTACAACCCCTACTTTCAGCACTGGGTAGAGTGAAAAGGGATTTTTCTCCCATGTAAGTTACTAGGCTGGTAGGCGCAGGTGTCTCGCATCCCGAAATGTTTGAGGAATCTATGCTCTGGTCTGTTGGTTGTTGGTAGGTTTCTATGGATTTTTACTCCAATGTAAGATCTTAGGAAGTCCTTTTTGGATCACAATTATTCAAAATACATTTAATAGATATTTTTATCCCATATTTCACCCAAAATATTAGTCATCTCTATGCATGTACTCTCAATGTAAAATTACACATTGGCCTACACTCAAAGTTGTTTTTTCTGCCAGGCAGTCTCAGAAGCACTTAACGTGTCCCACACACTGTGTTAGCTCAGCAGTGGCCCAGACAAATGGCCATCATTTCCATTACTGTGCTTGTCATGATAATGGAAGCCATTATGAGATGGGCCTGTGTAGGTATCACTGGTGGGTGGGAGACGTGAACCAGAGATGGAAGAGGAAGCGAGACACCTCACTTGCTTCTTTCTTCTGGTTCAAACAGTCAATGAACTACGCAGACCAGACCCAGCTGCTAACGCATTGGTGCCCATGGGAGAGCCACCCCTTAAGCAGACCGGAATTATGACAATTTCTTTCAATGGTAAACAGCCCGAGTGGGACATCTTCACCATTTTTGACGGGAACATGGCTGTGCCAGGCGGTTGTAAGAGGGGAGGAGGGTCACAGGGATGACTGGCCTGTCTCTTAGAAATGACTTCCATTAGGCCGTCTCATGGCTCAATGACAGACAGTGATGCCTCCACATTGACAAACTAACACATACAGTGGGGCAAAAAACGTATTTAGTTAGCCACCAATTGTGCAAGTTCTCCCACTTAAAAATATGAGAGAGGCCTGTAATTTTCATCATAAGTACACTTCAACTATGACAGACAAAATGAGAAAAAAAAATCCAGAAAATCACATTGTAGGATTTTTTATGAATTTATTTACAAACAAGCAAGATTTCTGGCTCTCACAGACCTGTAACTTCTTCTTTAAAAGGCTCCTCTGTCCTCCACTCATTACCTGTATTAATGGCACCTGTTTGAACTTGTTATCAGTATAAAAGACACCTGTCCACAACCTCAAACAGTCACACTCCAAACTCCACTATGGCCAAGACCAAAGAGCTGTCAAAGGACGCCGGAAACAAAATTGTAGACCTGCATCAGGCTGGGAAGACTGAATCTGCAATAGGTAAGCAGCTTGGTTTGAAGAAATCAACTGTGGGAGCAATTATTAGGACATGGAAGACATACAAGACCACTGATAATCTCCCTCGGTCTGGGGCTCCACGCAAGATCTCACCCCGTGGGGTCAAAATGATCACAAGAACGGTGAGCAAAAATCTCAGAACCACACAGGGGGACCTAGTGAATGACCTGCAGAGAGCTGGGACCAAAGTAACAAAGCCTACCATCCTTAACACACTACACCGCCAGGGACTCAAATCCTGCAGTGCCAGACGTGTCCCCCTGCTTAAGCCAGTACATGTCCAGGCCCGTCTGAAGTTTGCTAGAGAGCATTTGGATGATCCAGAAGAAGATTGGGAGAATGTCATATGGTCAGATGAAACCAAAATCTAACTTTTTGGTAAAAACTCAACTCGTCGTGTTTGGAGGACAAAGAATGCTGAGTTGCATCCAAAGAACACCATACCTACTGTGAAGCATGGGGGTGGAAACATCATGCTTTGGGGCTGTTTTTCTGCAAAGGGACCAGGACGACTGATCTGTGGAAAGGAAAGAATGAATGGGGCCATGTATCGTGAGATTTTGAATGAAAACCTCCTTCCATCAGCAAGGGCATTGAAGATGAAACGTGGCTGGATCTTTCAGCATGACAATGATCCCAAACACACCGCCCGGGCAATGAAGGAGTGGTTTCGTAAGAAGCATTTCAAGGTCCTGGAGTGGCCTAGCCAGTCTGCAGATCTCAAGCCCATAGAAAATCTTTGGAGGGAGTTGAAAGTCCGTGTTGCCCAGCAACAGCCCCAACACATCACTGCTCTAGAGGATATCTGCATGTAGGAATGGGCCAAAATACCAGCAACAGTGTGTGAAAACCTTGTGAAGACTTACAGAAAACGTTTGACCTCTGTCATTGCCAACAAAGGGTATATAACAAAGTATTGAGATAAACTTTTGTTATTGACCAAATACTTATTTCCCACCATAATTTGCAAATAAATTCATTAAAAATCCTACAATGTGATTTTCTGGATTTTTTTCTAATTTTGTCTGTCATAGTTGAAGTGTACCTATGATGAAAATTACAGGCCTCTCTCATCTTTTTAAGTGGGCGAACTTGCACAATTAGTGGCTGACTAAATACTTTTTTGCCCCACTGTACGTAATGCACACCTGTATAACAAACACATAACTTGTAGATAAAGAACAAGTTGTAGCCTACATGTTGGTTATGTGAACTGCAGTCATACACTGACGTGTTTAATGTCCATAAAGGGCCAAATGGTTCGGCATCACCCATGGCAACAAGTATCTCTCTGCAGTTTCCACAGTGTAAATATAATAGGGAGAATGTGTTGATTATGGGATAGAAAGCAAACCTACAATCTCTCTGGTCATCTGACCTAAGAAAATAATTTGTAGTTCACCTGTCTTCTCAGAATTATTGTTTAACCAAGTATTTAAAAACCAAAAAGAGAAGTGTTTATGGAAGAACTGTTAGATAAGTTGTTCGAAAATAAATTACTCTTACTGTCATAGATTATTGTTACTGAAATAGCGATATCTATAGAGTTATCTATATTCCATGACTGTACGTGCATTATGTCTCACCTTCTCTGGGAAAGTAGAGTTTTTTTTTTTTTTACCAGACGCTTATATCCAAGGCTACTTACAGTCATGCGTGTACACATTTCACGTATGAGTAGTCCCGGGAAGCGAACCCACTACTCTGGCATTTCAATAGCCATGCTCTACCAACTGAGCTCCAGAGGATCACAGCAAATAACTGTCTGGGGAAAGACAATGTGCGCCTCTAATAGCAGAGGTGAAGGCTACTTGTCCTTTTCCTTACGACTCTTTCTTTTCACTGGTGTTTATTTTTACACCCAGAGAATCAAGTTCTGCGCTTCGCTTCTTGAAAGAAAGGAGCTAATCTGTCGCCTAGCAACACCTCCCACTCCTGCGTCGAAGCCCAAGCGAGAGAAGATAGGGAGAGAGGGAAGGAAGGAGTGTGGATTAAAGAGACTGTGGGACGTACAGAGAGGTTTAGGGCTACAGCAGTTAAGATCAGGTATGATGACTTGGAATATTGACGTAGTCTAATAGGACAGAAGACAGCGATATGGCTGGACAGTCTGAGACATGCATGGTAGCCAGAGTGTGTGTGGTGGTTAATAGGATGTGTGACACCATAAGCTTTTATAGTACAGTGCATGCTTTCACATGTATAGCATGCAGGTAAAGTTGTCTCACACAACTTCTGCATGTTTGTCTGGTGTAAATGCAGCCAGATTCATAAACAGTACCAACCAGTAGAAGTGAAGCGAACAAACGCCCACGCACACCCACTCTCTGCTTCCAATCCCCCATCCTCCCTCAGCCCCCCTCCCTTCCTCTGTTGATGATGATGCTTCCAGAGCCTGTAGCCTTGTACTTTTTTCTTTTTTCTAGTACTCAGTTTATTTTTAGAAGTTTGGTCTCAGAAGAGCGGGAGCAGTCGCCTAGTGCTGGGGGTGTCAAGCTCATCCTCTCTACCCCCTCCCCTCGTGGTCTTTAAGCTATCTGAACCCACAGGGAATCACGAGGACAATAGTTCTGATGATATAGTTTGAACGAAAATATAGTTATTTTCCATTCTTTGTTCTTCCACCATCATAAAGGGTCTTATAACTAATACTTTCTGGATACATTTCATGGTAAATATGAGTATCAGAATGATTTGTCAACATTATTATATTCTAGAAAGACCATCAATATGATTGTTAGCATTGTGATGAGCACTGACATTAATGAGAGAAAATGTTCACCTGTATTGTGATTTAATTGAATTTGTGCAATCCACATTGTATTATAATATGTAATATGAAATGCATATGTATATATTATGTAAAACCATCACACTGTTACATACCACCACAGTCCATAGAAATAAAATAATTATATTTCTATGCCACAGACATTCTCATCCTCTCTGTCTCTCTCCTTTTTTAGTAAGTTGGTGCTGATGCTGGGTTGCTATGGTGATGTGATGTAGATGTGTGACATCATCAGAGACCTCCTAGCAGCAGTTGTTTTTTTTCATTCACCCTCTGTCAGTCTTTCTCTCTATCTTGCACTTATTTTGGACAAAAGGTTAGGAATGGGCAGACATGCAGTGGACCAGAGATGATTGTGTATTTGCTTATTGACAAGAAATCTGATGTTCACTAAATAGTGAGAGAGTTGGGAGGAGAGGGCCAAAAAGGGGAAACCAATGAAAAATTCCTGAATGTTTTGTCTTCCATTTTCTGTAAATATAAAAAAGTCAGGCAAAGACATGTAATCAACAATGAGAATCAGCAAAAATGGTGTTGGTGTTGTCGAAATGTTGCAGAATTGTTAATGGAAGAGCGAGAGTGTGTAGTCAGAGAGGCACAGTACAGACAGGGGAAAAGAGAGAGTGAGGAAGGAAGAGAGATACTAAAGTGCACTTCATTTTGGCTTTAGAATGAAGATCTTCTTTTTGAATTTGTCATAATTTTACTCGAGGTGCAGTGATAACCACCTTTCTATTTGTCCAGTTCACTCATACACTTATTCATTCACACAGAACATTCTGTATTTTCATCTCTCTCTCTCGGTGCCCTGACCAGATGCATGAATGGACTGAGTCAATTACTTTTCACCCCCCCCCCCCCCCCCCCCCCCCCTCCCTCCCTGTTGACAAAAACACAGTGCCCACATACTCTCCTATAAGCTTAACGTTGCATATAGGCATCTTGTAATGATGACTTACCTTTTAACTCGTTCTATCCATCAGCACCCTTCTCTCTCTACAACCTGCTCATCATTGCCATTGTGTTTTATAACTGATATTATGGTGGAAGTGATGAAACCTGAGAAATAACCACTTTAGAGGTGGATACTAAATTGGCCATTGATCACGGTAAGGATGTTTGTGTTGTGTTTGTACAACAGCCAATATGGACATTTACAACACTGTCAAAGGGTATCAGAATCGTTTGGCAGAACTAAGGGGTGTCCAGTTGGTGCGTGGGAGACTGGCATTCGTTCATTCTAGAGAGGTGCGCCTCTCATCCCTATTGATAGACTACTGATTTGTCTAGGCAAAGTGCAAATGACAAAAAAAAAGTTGCATTCTCTTTTAAGTGACATTTTTAACAGGGTCTCCAAATCCATGGTGAAATGTTCAGGGGGACTATATGGATATCCAAGCCAGCGATTTGTTTAAGGTATCAACTGAACGTTTGCACTCGTCAAAATACACTTCAGCTTCCTTTCAATTACATATCTTTCATAACCGTTTTTGTTTTCTGTTATGTATTCCTGTATAGCGGAATATTCTTTCAGCTCAAGCCCTTTTGCCTCCATACGCCCACGTGTCCATAGCAACTCGTTGTCGTATCTTAGTAACCACGTTTACGCACGGAGTAAAGAAATGGAAGGTGGGGTAGATATGGAATGGGTTATTATTCAAAGAGACCACTATGAAGGTTGGAAGTATTTGCAACGTTTAATGTCTGACCTTGTGAGGGAAAGGGAGAAAAGTTATGAAAACCTTTTCTCAAACCAGCGAGAAAACACGAGAGGTGCAGAAAGGTGTGTGAATAAAACCTAACATCCACTCAGAGGTCCCTAGTCACATAACTGTATGAATCTCAAATTCACTGGTGTACTGTAGAATTTTAGTATGTTCTGTATGTTATTCTCTGGTATTTTTCTCCATCTAGCTGGTTCCAATCCCGTACACTGGACAGCTGTGCACATGGCCTCTTAATGCATTGGTCCATTAACTTCATTGAGATATTCAACGTGTGTTCAGGATATTACACTGACCTTGTGTAATTAACATATACAGCAATTAAATCACTAATTGGATAAAGGTGATGAGCTAATGGGTTACAAATTAGGGAGATTACTTGTTGTTAATGTCATTTGTAAGCCCTAGGCTATGTGGTATCTAGAGGTCAATTCAATTCTCTACAAACGAATAGTGCAATTACCTCTCACCAACCGGTCTATCTTAGAGCAGGTTTTTCTATTTGACCTCACAGATCCATTCATGGCTGCCTACCTTAATGAAGTTTGAATACAGATGAAGGCACATCTACTTAAGAAGATAATGACCATTCAATTCATCCGGATTCAAATTCATTAAGCATCTTTTGATTTGGTTTTAATTTACTTACCTGGTTGCTATTTTTAGATAACTATTCGTGATTGTTATCATTTTGGGTATCTATATAGGAGTACTCTCTCTATATATACAGGGCCATAGAGACCCCAAAATAGAATGATCATTTCCTGTCCCACCCCCCTACTCATTCAGAGTTGTTTGTTTGTGTTGTCATATGTAGCCACTATTATTTATGACACTCACAGATTCCATAGCACTCTCCTGATTTTTATTAATGGACTCATTTCAACGATAGGGCGGGGGCTGAGGGCAATGACATTACCTTCCCTTCCTCCCCTATTGATAAAAATATCCACAACCATAGTGGTTAAAGAGAGTAAGAGAGTGAAATAAGTTGCAATATCCAATGAAGCTGAAAGGCTTTGTTCTATTTTACTTTTCAGGGTTTGTGCACAGAAGATGGTATCTTATCAATTATGCTTAGTTGGAGTTTATGTCTTTAGCCTGGGTACAGAGCAGGTTATGTCTTTAGCCTGGGTACAGAGCAGGTTACGTCTTTAGCCTGGGTACAGAGCAGGTTACGTCTTTAGCCTGGGTACAGAGCAGGTTACGTCTTTAGCCTGGGTACAGAGCAGGTTACGTCTTTAGCCTGGGTACAGAGCAGGTTACGTCTTTAGCCTGGGTACAGAGCAGGTTACGTCTTTAGCCTGGGTACAGAGCAGGTTACGTCTTTAGCCTGGGTACAGAGCAGGTTATGTCTTTAGCCTGAGTACAGAGCAGGTTATGTCTTTAGCCTGGGTACAGAGCAGGTAATGTCTTTAGCCTGGGTACAGAGCAGGTTATGTCTTTAGCCTGAGTACAGAGCAGGTTATGTCTTTAGCCTGGGTACAGAGCAGGTTATGTCTTTAGCCTGGGTACAGAGCAGGTTATGTCTTTAGCCTGGGTACAGAGCAGGTTATGTCTTTAGCCTGGGTACAGAGCAGGTTATGTCTTTAGCCTGGGTACAGAGCAGGTTATGTCTTTAGCCTGGGTACAGAGCAGGTTATGTCTTTAGCCTGGGAATAAAGCAGGTTATGTCTTTAGCCTGGGTACAGAGCAGGTTATGTCTTTAGCCTGGGTACAGAGCAGGTTATGTCTTTAGCCTGGGTACAGAGCAGGTTATGTCGTTAGCCTGGCAATAGAGCAAGATATGTCTTTAGCCTAGGTACAGAGCAGGTTATGTCTTTAGCCTGGGAATAGAGCAGGTTATGTATTTAGCCTGGGTACAGAGCAGGTTATATCTTTAGCCTGGGTACAGAGCAGGTTATGTCTTTAGGCTGGGAATAGAGCAGGTTATGTCTTTAGCCTGGCAACAGAGCAGGTTATGTATTTAGCCTGGGAATAGAGCAGGTTATGTCTTTAGCCTAGAAATAGAGCAGGTTATGTCTTTAGCCTTGGTACAGAGCAGGTTATGTCTTTAGTCTGGGTACAGAGGAGGTTATGTCTTTAGCCTGGGTACAGAGCAGGTTATGTCTTTAGCCTGGGTACAGAGCAGGTTATGTCTTTAGCCTGGGTACAGAGCAGGTTATGTCGTTAGCCTGGCAATAGAGCAAGATATGTCTTTAGCCTAGGTACAGAGCAGGTTATGTCTTTAGCCTGGGAATAGAGCAGGTTATGTATTTAGCCTGGGTACAGAGCAGGCTATGTCTTTAGCCTGGATACAGAGCAAGTTATGTCTTTAGGCTGGGAATAGAGCAGGTTATGTCTTTAGCCTGGCAATAGAGCAAGTTATGTCTTTAGCCTAGGTATAGAGCAGGTTATGTCTTTAGCCTGGGAATAGAGCAGGTTATGTCTTTAGCCTAGAAATAGAGCAGGTTATGTCTTTAGCCTGGGTACAGAGCAGCTTATGTTTTTAGCCGAAGTACAGAGCAGGTTATGTCTTTAGCCTGGGAATAGAGCAGGTTATGTCTTTAGCCTGGGAATAGAGCAGGTTATGTCTTTAGTCTGGGTACAGAGGAGGTTATGTCTTTAGCCTGGGAATAGAGCAGGTTATGTCTTTAGCCTGGGTACAGAGCAGGATATGTCTTTAGCATGGGTACAGAGCAGGATATGTATTTAGCCTGGGAATAGAGCAGGTTATGTCTTTAGCCTGGGTACAGAGCAGGTTATGTCTTTAGCCTGGGTACACAGCTGGATATGTCTTTAGCCTGGGAATAGAGCAGTTTATGTCTTTAGCCTGGGTACAGAGCAGTTTATGTCTTTAGCCTGGGAATAGAGCAGTTTATGTCTTTAGCCTGGGAATAGAGCAGTTTATGTCTTTAGCATGGGTACAGAGCAGTTTATGTCTTTAGCCTGGGAATAGAGCAGGTTATGTCTTTAGCCTGGGAATAGAGCAGGTTATGTCTTTAGCCTGGGTACAGAGCAGGATATGTCTTTAGCATGGGTACAGAGCAGGATATGTATTTAGCCTGGGAATAGAGCAGGTTATGTCTTTAGCCTGGGTACAGAGCAGGTTATGTCTTTAGCCTGGGTACACAGCTGGATATGTCTTTAGCCTGGGAATAGAGCAGTTTATGTCTTTAGCCTGGGTACAGAGCAGTTTATGTCTTTAGCCTGGGAATAGAGCAGTTTATGTCTTTAGCCTGGGAATAGAGCAGTTTATGTCTTTGGCATGGGTACAGAGCAGTTTATGTCTTTAGCCTGGGAATAGAGCAGGTTATGTCTTTAGCCTGGGAATAGAGCAGGTTATGTCTTTAGCCGAAGTACAGAGCAGGTTATGTCTTTAGCCGAAGTACAGAGCAGGTTATGTTTTTAGCCGAAGTACAGAGCAGGTTATGTCTTTAGCCTGGGTATCAAGCAGGTTATGTCTTTAGCCTGGGAATAGAGCAGGTTATGTCTTTAGCCTGGGAATAGAGCAGGTTATGTCTTTAGCCTGTAAATAGAGCAGGTTATGTCTTTAGCCTAGGTACAGAGCAGGTTATGTATTTAGCCTGGGAATAGAGCAGGTTATGTCTTTAGCCTGTAAATAGAGCAGGTTATGTCTTTAGCCTAGGTACAGTGCAGGTTATGTCTTTAGCCTGGGAATAGAGCAGGTTATGTCTTTAGCCTAGGTACAGAGCAGGTTATGTCTTTAGCCTGGGTACAGAGCAGTTTATGTCTTTAGCCTGGGTACAGAGCAGTTTATGTCTTTAGCATGGGTACAGAGCAGGTTATGTCTTTAGCCTGGGAATAGAGCAGGTTATGTCTTTAGAATGGGTACAGAGCAGGATATGTCTTTAGCATGGGTACAGAGCAGGATATGTCTTTAGCCTGGGAATAGAGCAGGTTATGTCTTTAGCATGGGTATAGAGCAGGTTATGTCTTTAGCCTGGGAATAGAGCAGGTTATGTCTTTAGCCTGGGTACAGAGCAGGTTATGTCTTTAGCCTGGGAATATAGCAGGTTATGTCTTTAGCCTGGATACAGAGCAGTTTATGTCTTTAGCCTGGGTAAAGAGCAGGTTATGTCTTTAGCCTGGGTACAGAGCAGTTTATGTCTTTAGCCTGGGTACAGAGCAGTTTATGTCTTTAGCATGGGTACAGAGCAGGTTATGTCTTTAGCCTGGGAATAGAGCAGGTTATGTCTTTAGCCTGGGTACAGAGCAGGTTATGTCTTTAGCCTGGGTACAGAGCAGGATATGTCTTTAGCATGGGTACAGAGCAGTTTATGTCTTTAGCCTGGGAATAGAGCAGGTTATGTCTTTAGCCTGGGAATAGAGCAGGTTATGTCTTTAGCCTGGGTACAGAGCAGGTTATGTCTTTAGCCTGGGAATATAGCAGGTTATGTCTTTAGCCTGGATACAGAGCAGTTTATGTCTTTAGCCTGGGTAAAGAGCAGGTTATGTCTTTAGCCTGGGAATAGAGCAGGTTG
Organism: Oncorhynchus mykiss; assembly: GCF_013265735.2. Taxonomy (NCBI): domain Eukaryota; kingdom Metazoa; phylum Chordata; class Actinopteri; order Salmoniformes; family Salmonidae; genus Oncorhynchus; species Oncorhynchus mykiss. The sequence goes on from NC_048578.1 coordinate 10,891,175, forward strand.
TCTTTAGCATGGGAATAGAGCAGTTTATGTCTTTATCCTGGGTACAGAGCAGGTTATGTCTTTAGCATGTGTACAGAGCAGGTTATGTCTTTATCCTGGGTACTGAGCAGGTTATGTCTTTAGCCTGGGAACAGAGCAGGTTATGTCTTTAGCCTCGGTACAGAGCAGGTAATGTCTTTAGCCTGGATACAAAGTAGGATATGTATTTAGCCTGGGTACAGAGCAGGTTATGTTGTTAGCCTGGGAACAGAGCAGGTTATGTCTTTAGCCTCGGTACAGAGCAGGTTATGTCTTTAGCCTGGGTACAGAGCAGGTTATGTCTTTAGCCGAAGTACAGAGCAGGTTATGTTTTTAGCCGAAGTACAGAGCAGGTTATGTCTTTAGCCTGGGTATCAAGCAGGTTATGTCTTTAGCCTGGGTACAGAGCAGGTTATGTCTTTAGCCTGGGAATAGAGGAGGTTATGTCTTTAGCCTGGGTACAGAGCAGGTTATGTCTTTAGCCTGGGTACAGAGCAGGTTATGTCTTTAGCCTGGGTACAGAGCAGGTTATGTCGTTAGCCTGGCAATAGAGCAAGATATGTCTTTAGCCTAGGTACAGAGCAGGTTATGTCTTTAGCCTGGGAATAGAGCAGGTTATGTATTTAGCCTGGGTACAGAGCAGGCTATGTCTTTAGCCTGGATACAGAGCAAGTTATGTCTTTAGGCTGGGAATAGAGCAGGTTATGTCTTTAGCCTGGCAATAGAGCAAGTTATGTCTTTAGCCTAGGTATAGAGCAGGTTATGTCTTTAGCCTGGGAATAGAGCAGGTTATGTCTTTAGCCTAGAAATAGAGCAGGTTATGTCTTTAGCCTGGGTACAGAGCAGCTTATGTTTTTAGCCGAAGTACAGAGCAGGTTATGTCTTTAGCCTGGGAATAGAGCAGGTTATGTCTTTAGCCTGGGAATAGAGCAGGTTATGTCTTTAGTCTGGGTACAGAGGAGGTTATGTCTTTAGCCTGGGAATAGAGCAGGTTATGTCTTTAGCCTGGGTACAGAGCAGGATATGTCTTTAGCATGGGTACAGAGCAGGATATGTATTTAGCCTGGGAATAGAGCAGGTTATGTCTTTAGCCTGGGTACAGAGCAGGTTATGTCTTTAGCCTGGGTACACAGCTGGATATGTCTTTAGCCTGGGAATAGAGCAGTTTATGTCTTTAGCCTGGGTACAGAGCAGTTTATGTCTTTAGCCTGGGAATAGAGCAGTTTATGTCTTTAGCCTGGGAATAGAGCAGTTTATGTCTTTAGCATGGGTACAGAGCAGTTTATGTCTTTAGCCTGGGAATAGAGCAGGTTATGTCTTTAGCCTGGGAATAGAGCAGGTTATGTCTTTAGCCTGGGTACAGAGCAGGATATGTCTTTAGCATGGGTACAGAGCAGGATATGTATTTAGCCTGGGAATAGAGCAGGTTATGTCTTTAGCCTGGGTACAGAGCAGGTTATGTCTTTAGCCTGGGTACACAGCTGGATATGTCTTTAGCCTGGGAATAGAGCAGTTTATGTCTTTAGCCTGGGTACAGAGCAGTTTATGTCTTTAGCCTGGGAATAGAGCAGTTTATGTCTTTATCCTGGGAATAGAGCAGTTTATGTCTTTGGCATGGGTACAGAGCAGTTTATGTCTTTAGCCTGGGAATAGAGCAGGTTATGTCTTTAGCCTGGGAATAGAGCAGGTTATGTCTTTAGCCGAAGTACAGAGCAGGTTATGTCTTTAGCCGAAGTACAGAGCAGGTTATGTTTTTAGCCGAAGTACAGAGCAGGTTATGTCTTTAGCCTGGGTATCAAGCAGGTTATGTCTTTAGCCTGGGAATAGAGCAGGTTATGTCTTTAGCCTGGGAATAGAGCAGGTTATGTCTTTAGCCTGTAAATAGAGCAGGTTATGTCTTTAGCCTAGGTACAGAGCAGGTTATGTATTTAGCCTGGGAATAGAGCAGGTTATGTCTTTAGCCTGTAAATAGAGCAGGTTATGTCTTTAGCCTAGGTACAGTGCAGGTTATGTCTTTAGCCTGGGAATAGAGCAGGTTATGTCTTTAGCCTAGGTACAGAGCAGGTTATGTCTTTAGCCTGGGTACAGAGCAGTTTATGTCTTTAGCCTGGGTACAGAGCAGTTTATGTCTTTAGCATGGGTACAGAGCAGGTTATGTCTTTAGCCTGGGAATAGAGCAGGTTATGTCTTTAGAATGGGTACAGAGCAGGATATGTCTTTAGCATGGGTACAGAGCAGGATATGTCTTTAGCCTGGGAATAGAGCAGGTTATGTCTTTAGCATGGGTATAGAGCAGGTTATGTCTTTAGCCTGGGAATAGAGCAGGTTATGTCTTTAGCCTGGGTACAGAGCAGGTTATGTCTTTAGCCTGGGAATATAGCAGGTTATGTCTTTAGCCTGGATACAGAGCAGTTTATGTCTTTAGCCTGGGTAAAGAGCAGGTTATGTCTTTAGCCTGGGTACAGAGCAGTTTATGTCTTTAGCCTGGGTACAGAGCAGTTTATGTCTTTAGCATGGGTACAGAGCAGGTTATGTCTTTAGCCTGGGAATAGAGCAGGTTATGTCTTTAGCCTGGGTACAGAGCAGGTTATGTCTTTAGCCTGGGTACAGAGCAGGATATGTCTTTAGCATGGGTACAGAGCAGTTTATGTCTTTAGCCTGGGAATAGAGCAGGTTATGTCTTTAGCCTGGGAATAGAGCAGGTTATGTCTTTAGCCTGGGTACAGAGCAGGTTATGTCTTTAGCCTGGGAATATAGCAGGTTATGTCTTTAGCCTGGATACAGAGCAGTTTATGTCTTTAGCCTGGGTAAAGAGCAGGTTATGTCTTTAGCCTGGGAATAGAGCAGGTTGTCTTTAGCATGGGAATAGAGCAGTTTATGTCTTTATCCTGGGTACAGAGCAGGTTATGTCTTTAGCATGTGTACAGAGCAGGTTATGTCTTTATCCTGGGTACTGAGCAGGTTATGTCTTTAGCCTGGGAACAGAGCAGGTTATGTCTTTAGCCTCGGTACAGAGCAGGTAATGTCTTTAGCCTGGATACAAAGTAGGATATGTATTTAGCCTGGGTACAGAGCAGGTTATGTTGTTAGCCTGGGAACAGAGCAGGTTATGTCTTTAGCCTCGGTACAGAGCAGGTTATGTCTTTAGCCTGGGTACAGAGCAGGTTATGTCTTTAGCCGAAGTACAGAGCAGGTTATGTTTTTAGCCGAAGTACAGAGCAGGTTATGTCTTTAGCCTGGGTATCAAGCAGGTTATGTCTTTAGCCTGGGTACAGAGCAGGTTATGTCTTTAGCCTGGGAATAGAGCAGGTTATGTCTTTAGCCTGGGAATAGAGCAGGTTATGTCTTTAGCCTGTAAATAGAGCAGGTTATGTCTTTAGCCTAGGTACAGAGCAGGTTATGTATTTAGCCTGGGAATAGAGCAGGTTATGTCTTTAGCCTGTAAATAGAGCAGGTTATGTCTTTAGCCTAGGTACAGTGCAGGTTATGTCTTTAGCCTGGGAATAGAGCAGGTTATGTCTTTAGCCTAGGTACAGAGCAGGTTATGTCTTTAGCCTGGGTACAGAGCAGTTTATGTCTTTAGCCTGGGTACAGAGCAGTTTATGTCTTTAGCATGGGTACAGAGCAGGTTATGTCTTTAGCCTGGGAATAGAGCAGGTTATGTCTTTAGAATGGGTACAGAGCAGGATATGTCTTTAGCATGGGTACAGAGCAGGATATGTCTTTAGCCTGGGAATAGAGCAGGTTATGTCTTTAGAATGGGTACAGAGCAGGATATGTCTTTAGCATGGGTACAGAGCAGGATATGTCTTTAGCCTGGGAATAGAGCAGGTTATGTCTTTAGCATGGGTATAGAGCAGGTTATGTCTTTAGCCTGGGTACAGAGCAGGTTATGTCTTTAGCCTGGGTACAGAGCAGGTTATGTCTTTAGCCTGGGTACAGAGCAGGATATGTCTTTAGCATGGGTACAGAGCAGTTTATGTCTTTAGCCTGGGAATAGAGCAGGTTATGTCTTTAGCCTGGGAATAGAGCAGGTTATGTCTTTAGCCTGGGTACAGAGCAGGTTATGTCTTTAGCCTGGGAATATAGCAGGTTATGTCTTTAGGCTGGATACAGAGCAGTTTATGTCTTTAGCCTGGGTACAGAGCAGGTTATGTCTTTAGCCTGGGAATAGAGCAGGTTATGTATTTAGCATGGGTACAGAGCAGGTTGTCTTTAGCATGGGAATAGAGCAGTTTCTGTCTTTAGCCTGGGAATAGAGCAGGTTATGTCTTTAGCCTGGGAATAGAGCAGTTTATGTCTTTATCCTGGGTACAGAGCAGGTTATGTCTTTAGCATGTGTACAGAGCAGGTTATGTCTTTATCCTGGGTACTGAGCAGGTTATGTCTTTAGCCTGGGAACAGAGCAGGTTATGTCTTTAGCCTCGGTACAGAGCAGGTAATGTCTTTAGCCTGGATACAAAGTAGGATATGTATTTAGCCTGGGTACAGAGCAGGTTATGTTGTTAGCCTGGGAACAGAGCAGGTTATGTCTTTAGCCTCGGTACAGAGCAGGTTATGTCTTTAGCCTGGGTACAGAGCAGGTTATGTCTTTAGCCTGGGTACAGAGCAGGTTATGTCTTTAGCCTGGGTACAGAGCAGGTTATGTCTTTAGCCTGGATACAAACTAGGATATGTCTTTAGCCTGGGTACAGAGCAGGTTATGTTGTTAGCCTGGGAACAGAGCAGGTTATGTCTTTAGCCTGGGTACAGAGCAGGTTATGTTGTTAGCCTGGGAACAGAGCAGGTTATGTCTTTAGCCTCGGTACAGAGCAGGTTATGTCTTTAGCCTGGGTACAGAGCAGGTTATGTCTTTAGCCTGGGTACAGAGCAGGTTATGTCTTTAGCATGGGTACAGAGCAGGTTATGTCTTTAGCCTGGGAATAGAGCAGGTTATGTCTTTAGCCTGGGTGCAGAGCAGGTTATGTCTTTAGCCTGGGTACAGAGCAGGTTATGTCTTTAGCCTGGGTGCAGAGCAGGTTATGTCTTTAGCCTGGGTACAGAGCAGGTTATGTCTTTAGCCTGGGTACAAAGTAGGATATGTCTTTAGCCTGGGAATAGAGCAGGTTATGTCTTTAGCCTGGGCACAGAGCAGGTTATGTCTTTAGCCTGGTTACAGAGCAGGTTTTGTCTTTAGCCTGGGTACAGAGCAGGTTGTCTTTAGCCTGGGTACAGAGCAGGTTATGTCTTTAGCCTGGGTACAGAGCAGGTTATGTCTTTAGCCTGGGTACAGAGCAGGTTGTCTTTAGCCTGGGTACAGAGCAGGTTATGTCTTTAGCCTGGGTACAGAGCAGGTTATGTCTTTAGCCTGGGAATAGAGCAGGTTATGTCTTTAGCCTGGGAATAGAGCAGTTTATGTCTTTATCCTGGGTACAGAGCAGGTTATGTCTTTAGCATGTGTACAGAGCAGGTTATGTCTTTATCCTGGGTACTGAGCAGGTTATGTCTTTAGCCTGGGAACAGAGCAGGTTATGTCTTTAGCCTCGGTACAGAGCAGGTAATGTCTTTAGCCTGGATACAAAGTAGGATATGTATTTAGCCTGGGTACAGAGCAGGTTATGTTGTTAGCCTGGGAACAGAGCAGGTTATGTCTTTAGCCTCGGTACAGAGCAGGTTATGTCTTTAGCCTGGGTACAGAGCAGGTTATGTCTTTAGCCTGGGTACAGAGCAGGTTATGTCTTTAGCCTGGGTACAGAGCAGGTTATGTCTTTAGCCTGGATACAAACTAGGATATGTCTTTAGCCTGGGTACAGAGCAGGTTATGTTGTTAGCCTGGGAACAGAGCAGGTTATGTCTTTAGCCTGGGTACAGAGCAGGTTATGTTGTTAGCCTGGGAACAGAGCAGGTTATGTCTTTAGCCTCGGTACAGAGCAGGTTATGTCTTTAGCCTGGGTACAGAGCAGGTTATGTCTTTAGCCTGGGTACAGAGCAGGTTATGTCTTTAGCATGGGTACAGAGCAGGTTATGTCTTTAGCCTGGGAATAGAGCAGGTTATGTCTTTAGCCTGGGTGCAGAGCAGGTTATGTCTTTAGCCTGGGTACAGAGCAGGTTATGTCTTTAGCCTGGGTGCAGAGCAGGTTATGTCTTTAGCCTGGGTACAGAGCAGGTTATGTCTTTAGCCTGGGTACAAAGTAGGATATGTCTTTAGCCTGGGAATAGAGCAGGTTATGTCTTTAGCCTGGGCACAGAGCAGGTTATGTCTTTAGCCTGGTTACAGAGCAGGTTTTGTCTTTAGCCTGGGTACAGAGCAGGTTGTCTTTAGCCTGGGTACAGAGCAGGTTATGTCTTTAGCCTGGGTACAGAGCAGGTTATGTCTTTAGCCTGGGTACAGAGCAGGTTGTCTTTAGCCTGGGTACAGAGCAGGTTATGTCTTTAGCCTGGGTACAGAGCAGGTTGTCTTTAGCCTGGGTACAGAGCAGGTTGTCTTTAGCCTGGGTACAGAGCAGGTTATGTCTTTAGCCTGGGTACAGAGCAGGTTATGTCTTTAGCCTGGGTACAGAGCAGGTTATGTCTTTAGCCTGGGTACAGAGCAGGTTGTCTTTAGCCTCGGTACAGAGCAGGTTATGTCTTTAGCTTGGGTACAGAGCAGGTTGTCTTTAGCCTGGGTACAGAGCAGGTTGTCTTTAGCCTGGGTACAGAGCAGGTTGTCTTTAGCCTGGGTACAGAGCAGGTTATGTCTTTAGCCTGGGTACAGAGCAGGTTGTCTTTAGCCTGGGTACAGAGCAGGTTGTATTTAGCCTGGGTACAGAGCAGGTTGTCTTTAGCCTGGGTACAGAGCAGGTTGTCTTTAGCCTGGGTACAGAGCAGGTTATGTCTTTAGCCTGGGTACAGAGCAGGTTATGTCTTTAGCCTGGGTACAGAGCAGGTTGTCTTTAGCCTGGGTACAGAGCAGGTTATGTGAGTTCTAGGAGAAGCCGGTCATGTTGTAGATGTCCTTAGATTGAGTGCTCTATATCTTCCATTAGATGTTTTCTCTGCGCTAGTGATTGTATTCGGGTTTTTTCACAAAATGAAGTAAGATTTTTTTTTAAATGAACATTTATTTCACCTAATTTTAATAAAGAGCCCATGTTCAACTTAATAAAAAACACATTTACCTATTTCAACAGGTAAAACAAATGACTAGAGTGCCAAAAAAAGTAACAGAATTAACCATAACAGGGGTGACCATTGAATCCCCCCATGAGAGGGGGGATGGAAGCTTGTTGTGTGCAACAGAGATTGGCAGTTGAATGCAAGATTCACAAAAACATTTAAATAGTGAAAACATGTATAGCCTGTCTATCTATGGGTAACAGGGATGATGTGTTATGCTCAACCCATTCAGTTTTACACCACAAAACACCAGAAAATGGCCTAAAAGAGAAGAACCAGCTCACCTGGTTTTACACTATGATTTGACTATTAGATGTTTGTTTCGAAAAATTAATTATAAAGGAATAGTTTCATCCTATTCAAATGAGAGTTCAGTTCACGTAACAGGGTTGATCTTAAAATCAGGGATATGTTCTTGTTTTTTTTACTTTGTACATATTTGTGTGTGTATCCATAGTGTCTTTAATCACATCTTCAGAAATGACTTTGTCAAAGTAACAAAATATAAAATATTGGTGCACAGTTTCTACTTAGAATTGAAATGGGACGTGAAAGGGACACATTCCGTGGAACAACCCATTACTGTCCCATTGACTCCCACCCCCACACCTGGCCCGCCCGCGGTGGAAGGCTTGCCCAGGGAAACAAGCTCAAAACTTAGTGGAAGTGGCAAAGAGAGGCTCACTGTTCCGCTCCCTACTGCCACCCCAAACACTCCTCCCCACGTCTGCATACACTCACACACACACACACACTCACAGTTTTATTACTCATACACAAACAAACACCCTCGCACATACAAATGCCCATACACGCCCACCCACACACAACATAGTGCCATCCTTCCCCGTGCCCACTGTGCGGGCACAGTACAGTCTGATCCCATTTCACTCAGGTCATTTCTGTGTCTCAGTGCCAACAGGAAATGCCATGGGACTTGTACCACTCTGTTCCTCCCCTGTAACCCACACACTCCTCCCACATACATCACTCCCCTCTCCTCCATATCCCGCAACAACATCACGTTGTTAACTCTGATCTGACCACTAAGCCCTCAGCTAAGGCTAACATACTGATGCCATATGTTTTGGAACATCTTTTAATCATGGGCATTAATATGGAGTCGGTCCCCCCTTTGCTGCTGTAACAGCCTCCACTCTTCTGGGAAGACATTCCACTAGGTTTTGGAACATTGCTGCGGGGACTTGCTTCCATTCAGCCACAAGAGCATTAGTGAAGCCGGGTACTGACGTTGGGCGATTAGGCCTGGCTCCCAGACTGTTATACCTACTCCACCAAACTTTACAGTTGGCACTATGCATTGGGGTAGATAGCGTTCCCCTGGCATCTGCTAAACCCAGATTCATCTGTCGGACTGCCAGATGGTGAAGCATGATTCATCACTCCAGAGAACACGTTTCCACTGGTCCAGAGTCCAATGGCGACGAGCTTTACACCACTCCAGCTGACGCTTGGCATTACGCATGGTGATCTTAGGCTTGTGAGCAGCTGCTCGGCCATGAAACCCATTTCATGAAGTTCCCGATGAACAGTTGTTGTGCTGACGTTGCTTCCAGAGGCAGTTTGGAACTCTGTAGTGAGTGTTGCAACCGAGGACAGATGATTTTTATGGGCTTCGCGCTTCAGCACTCGGCAGTCCTGTTCTGTGAGCTTGTGTGGCATACCACTTTGCGGCTAAGCCGTTGTTGCTCCTGGACGTTTCCACTTCACAATGACAGCACTTACAGTTGACCAGGGCAGCTCTAGCAGGGCAGAAATTTGACAAACTGACTTGTTGGAAAGGTGGCATCCCACATCACTGAGCTCCTCAGTAAGGCAATTATACTGCCAATGTTAGTCTAAGGAGATTGCATGGCTGTGTGCTCGATATTATACACCGGTCAGCAACGGCTGTGGCTGAAAAATCCACATACTTGTGTACACTTCACATTGCTTCTGCATCTCTCAAGCCTAGGAGTTCACTGATAGGGAGAGGGAAGGCAGGTTCAGTAGTCAGGTTACAAAACCAGCAGATTCCATCACCTCGGGTTGTTACTATTCCGGTCTCAGCCTGGGAGAGAGAGCTGTGTGTCACACTGCCCCCTTGTGGCTGTACTGGCTACAGACTACACCCTCGGCTCCTTGTGTCTGTACTGGCTACAGACTACACCCTCGGCTCCTTGTGTCTGTACTGGCTACAGACTTCACCCTCGGCTCCTTGTGTCTGTACTGGCTACAGACTACACCCTCGGCTCCTTGTGTCTGTACTGGCTACAGACTTCACCCTCTGCTCCTTGTGTCTGTACTGGCTACAGACTACACCCTCGGCTCCTTGTGTCTGTACTGGCTACAGACTTCACCCTCTGCTCCTTGTGTCTGTACTGGCTACAGACTTCACTCTCGGCTCCTTGTGTCTGTACTAGCTACAGACTACACCCTCGGCTCCTTGTGTCTGTACTAGCTACAGACTACACCCTCGGCTCCTTGTCTCTGTACTAGCTACAGACTACACCCTCGGCTCCTTGTGGCTGTACTGGCTACAGACTTCACTCTGGGCCTGATTACGTAAGACTGTGTGGCGTATGAGTCATCACCATTGAGCTGAGGATAGAGGGGAGGGGAGGGGAGGGGAGTGTGTGTGTGTGTGTGTGTGTGTGTGTGTGTGTGTGTGTGTGTGTGTGTGTGTGTGTGTGTGTGTGTGTGTGTGTGTGTGTGTGTGTGTGTGTGTGTGTGTGTGTGTGTGTGTCAAGGTGGAGGCTGGCTGGGCAGAGTGAGCAGCAGCGGAGGCGATGGACGGTGCATTAGGGCTTTCCCCTGTTTTTTTTTGTGGACTGGAGAAGAATCACTACCCAAGCAATATGGCTTTAGTCACCCAGGGGAGAGGCTGTGGCTGTTCCATCAGTATGCCACTGCAGAGCAGGTCACCTTGTTATGCCCCACATATTAAGGCTAATGAGTCTTAAGTGAATATTGACCCGTATAATCCAGCTGATTTCTCTAGCGAGACCTTCTGCCTTCTCTCATTGTTCAAGAGATCTTTTCCAGTGGTTGTCACACAAGAAGCCCAGGCATGTTCTGCAGCTGTGGAAAGACAGAGTGCCACTGGCACTGGAGCACAGTGGACCTGGGGGGATACATTCAGAAAGGTCAACTGGCTACGACCATAGCACGCTGTGGGGGAAATTAGGACATACTGGTTGAAGGAAAAGGAGAAACAGGAGTTGAAGAAGTAGGAGAGAAATGGGACTATATTAAGAAGGGTGACATGGTGAAATAATATGCACAAAAAGCTATGGTTAACACGTGATTTAAATGTATATCGTTTTATTTTGTATCAGCTTTCTGATACAGCTTTCTGTAATGTTACAAAGCTACAAACGGTGTGTGAGTGAGTCAGAGCTTCAGCACCAGGACTAGGTATGATTCAGGAGCGGGATGGATGCGGGAGCGACAGGGCGGATGAAGAGGTTTGATCTGAGTGGTTATTGAGTCGTGTCCATGGATGATAAGGGAAACTGTCATAAAGGAATGGGAATAGCACGAAAACATAGGAGTGATAATGAGTCTGTTCAAAGCAAGGGAACGACAGAGTCGGGATGAGAATGATTATGATACAATGATAACGTAATACGTTTTTTTGGTTCTCTCTAGATCTTCAATTGGAGGGTGTTTGGTTGGTACCAAAGGTGACTAGGGTAATGGGCAACGTGGAGCGGTTGAGAATGATACTCTAGGAGGCAGGGAGCAAACATGTACAGTATATCAATACTACTTCGTAGTATTCATATTTATCAGTTATACGTTATTGATGCAGTATTCCTTTCTTATGAATGTGTTTTTATCTCACTCTATCTTAGCTTTCCCAAATGATTGGGATTTGACAGAGTTACCTTGGACATCATGTTACATTATCTGACTGTTCTGTTTCTGACCCCTTTCAATTCTAGATTGTTCTGTGTTTCCTGTTTTTCCTCTCTTGTGTCTATACTGTGTCTTCCCCCCCCCCCCCACCCCCTCTTTCTGTCTCTCTCCCCTTCCCCTAGAAGGCATGAGGCCCTACGTAGATGGACAGTCGCAGGGCCGAACTGGTCTGGTAGCTCAGGAGGGGATTGACTGACACCATCTCCAGGTCCAATGTGTACTCCAGGGGTCCTGTCACGGCCCGGGCTAAAACCAACATGGCGCTGATGTTGTTGATTTGCTGAGGGAGACACAGAGATGATAGTGAGGTTAGTCAGAGTCAGTCACACTACATTAGGCAGAAAAAGTGGGGGTTTGTTTGACATATTTCTCCTAGTCTTCTAAGTGTTGTTATGATGCAAGGTCTCAAAACTGCAATACAATACGTTTCTAGACCTCCACTGTCATCAGAAATTCACTAGTCTATCATCATATATTCACAAAGTGGATGGGAGGGTGACTCAGGCTGGTGCTATACAAGGGTTGTTACACTATATCTGTGCTCACTCTGATATAGAAGTCTCCGTTGTCGTCTCCAGAGCGGATACGGAAGGTGTTGTAGGCTCCAGGGTAGACGCTGGTGGCCTGGATCTGAAAGATGTCTGAGGGGACGGAGCGTTCCGACGTGATGCTCATGTAGCGGTGGACGATAGAGAAGGGTAGGTCTCGACAGGCTGGCTTGGTCACAGGACAAACACAACGACTAGACACACAGGAGAGAAAAGTAGCAGTTTTGAGTTTTTACTCAAATTGTCAAATTTCAGGAAGTGACTTCCACTATGACAAAACTCATATACAGTCTCTCTCTCTGAGTGAGTGAGTGAGTGAGTGAGTGAGTGAGTGAGTGAGTGAGTGAGTGAGTGAGTATGTGAGTGAGTGAGTGAGTGAGTGAGTGAGTGAGTGAGTGAGTGAGTGAGTGAGTGAGTGAGTGAGAGAGAGAGACTGTATATGAGTTTTGTCATAGTGGAAGTCACTTCCTGAAATTTGACATCATGAACTAGATGGCTTAATGATTCACTTTTGATTCCGTTTCATTGAAATTAAAACAGAATATTTGTTCATCAATATTGTATATTTAGTGATGAATATGTCCTCTGAAATGCTCATGCCTCTAGATAAAATGTTCAAAAGAGTAGTTCATAACTCAACCACTAGAGGGGTATATTGCAATACAGAAGGAGCACTGGCGAACTATCCTCAAACCAAGACGGATTACATACAACTGTATTTGAACAGTGGCCATTTCCCCAAGTAATTTTCTGAAACATTTTCATAGAGCCAAAACAAGTTGAGGGAAATACACCACTGTCCACACCTGTTATCAATTTAACACTTGTTTCCCTCTTCTAACAGCGTTCTAATTGTACTGGAACACGTTAAACTGAAAAGGGCACAGAATTGGACAGAAATATGGAAAAAGTAATTGGAGCAATCTTAGAAATAATGTGAGCTGTGCTCCATGCAGAGCGAGGCTGATGATATGGACAGAGGTTGATAATGGGGGAAAGATGTGTGTGTGTGTGTGTGTGTGTGTGTGTGTGTGTGTGTGTGTGTGTGTGTGTGTGAGCGAGCGAGCGAGTGTGTTTTAATAAATGTTCACTCACTTGTCAGTTATTTGGATGTAAGGGTCCTGACAGAGGTTGGTGTCCACACACTGATAGGCACCGTGGATATTCACACAGGTCTGTCCTGTAGTACACTGGTGCTCTCCGGTCTCACACTCATTTATATCTGGGGGGGAGAGGGATAGAGAACAGGTTGGGGAAAGGGAAGGTTCGAATACAATAGGACACAGAATCTAAATTAATAGAATAGAATCAAGTTGTCCACTAACGAGGACAACGAAAGAACACAGGTACAATTAGCTGACGTTGAAGTGAAAGACGGGCAAAAGGAGAACAGATGGAGAGAGTGCTTACCCTGACATAGTCGGGTGCCCAGCAGCTGGTAGCCTTCTGGGCACTGACAGGAGAACTTCCCGGGTTCATTGACACACTGGAACTGGCACAGGTAACTGGAGTAGCTGCACTCGTCTACGTCTGCAGAACGCAGGAGGGAGAGGGAGGGGAACAGCGTTTCAGATCATAGCGCAGCTGTTTTAACCAAGGAAACAGACAGAGAGCTTTTAAATAATGCAAGAAAGAAATAGATGGTTTCGTAGATCGTAGCACTGTGATTTTAATGGCACTATAGAGACAGACAGACAGACAGACAGATCCTCTCACCATTGCAGGCGAAGCCGTCAGGCCCCAACTCGTAGCCCTGGTCACAGCGACAGAGGAAGGTACCGTAGGTGTTATAACACCTCTGCTGACAGGGGGCGCCCATGTCACACTCATTCACATCTGGAAGGAGGAGGAAAGGGAGAAGTCTATCAGTATATACACATTCTAACATCAGTCTGGATAGTGTGGGACTCTGTACTTTTGTCCGGTTGTAGCTATTAGTTTGACCATGCCTCACCAATACAGGAGCGGTTGTTGCCGGCCAGCTGGAAGCCTGGTTCACACTGACAGGAGAAGGAGCCGGGGACGTTGACACAGCGATGCTGACAGTACCTGTATCTGCACTCATCAATATCTAACAGCACAGATGGAAGGAGAGAATTCAGAAACAGTTCCAGAGAAAGGAGATTGCTTTGACCAACCAGGTTGTTATGGTAAAGGACAATTTGATCCAAGGACTTGCCTGGTTAAATAGAGGTCAAATAACATGCTACAATGACTAAGCTGAACCACAACAATGCAGTGAGACCACAAACAGTGAGTTGGTGTGACTCAGGCCAAGGGGTAGGCTGGTTAGAGAGAGTCCTATGGAGAGTGCTATACATTCTTAGAAAGAATGGTGCTATCTAGAACCTAAAAGGGTTATTTGGCTGTCCCCATAGGATAACCATTTGAAGAACCCGTTCTGGTTCCAGGTAGAACCATTTCCCCAGAGGGTTCTAGGTGGAACCCAAAAGAGTTCCTACAGGGACAGCCGAAGAACCCTTTTATAGAACCCTTTTTAAGAGTATAGTTTGACCTACCAATGCACTCGGTGCCAACCTTGCGGTAACCATCAGGACACTGGCAGGTAAAGGCTCCAGGTGTGTTGATGCACTGCTGGCTGGGCTGGCAGTCGTGTTCATCTCTCTCACACTCATTCACATCTGTGTGTGTCATATGGCAATGAGACACACCGTTTTAAGTAACATAGTAAGTTAATACATTTGATGCACCAACAGCTGAGAATTCCCCACATTGCTGAATTGTTATTCCTGTCTCATGCATTCCCCATCAACAACACCTACCACCCCGACCCCAAGGACAACCGGACAAACAGCTCTTTCACCACTCTCCGTCCCATAAAACTAAGAGCAGCTGTCCTCGTGAAATCTACACATTCCAGTACCAGCTATCCACGTACACACACACATTATCCCTCCCCTGTCTCATCCTCCAGCCGGTACTCACCCACACAGCTGTCTCCCTGGGGTTCGTAGCCCAGAGGACAGGGGTTGAAGGGCTCTCTGGCAGTGCTCTCCAGGTTGGTCCCAGGCTGGCTGGGGGGGTCCTGGGCTGGGATGACTGAGGCAGAGCGGGGGAGGCACAGGTAGCCCCCGTAGTGGTTGAAGCACTTCATCTCACCCTTACAGGCCTCCGGAATGGTCTCACACTCGTTTATGTCTGACGGGAGAGAGGGAGAGACAGCGAGAGGCTGAAGGAAAAGGACTGAAAGACAGGAGTGGTTTCAAGTTGTAATGCTCTCACTCAGGACACGGACATGGGGACATGAGGATAAGCGAGAGCCTTTACCTTTGCAGTGCTGAGTCTGGGAGTCCCATTGATACCCATCTGTGCATTCCTACAGATAGCAGGAGAGAGAGTCTCATGTACTGTATCATCCAAATAACCTTTCATGTACAGCTATTATATGCACTTTAAATCATGGCTGTCCACTGTCACACCAATAGGATGAGAGGGAGGAGGAGATGATGACACATAGTCATGAGCACAGAGAACAGGTCAGCGGAGGTCAACTGAAAAGAGAAGAGCAGCTGCAGTACAAAAAGGGGTCAAATCATGAGTCTGGTACATGGTGGGAGGGGGACGAAAAGATAGCAAGGTAGGAGAGAGGGATTGAGAGAGTGAGAGAACGAGAGTCCTGGTTTGCACGCCGAAATACCCATCCTTACCGTGTAGGTGTCACTTTCTGTAGGTGGCTGTGAAATAGCACTGCGGAGGATCACAGACACACACAGGATGGACACACACACGCCCCGCATGCTCACGTACTGACTGGCAGATAGAACAGGACCACACGTGTTAACACACACTGGCACAGCCGGCGGGTCACACAGGTAACGGCGCCTCAGGTCAGGATGAAAGAAGCTTCCGACCTGTTGTGGTGCTCAGAGCAGTTCAGTGGTATCTGTAGAGAGGGAAAGAGAGACAGAAAGAGAGACAGAAAGGGGAGAGAGAGAGTGACAGAGAGAGAGAGAGAGAGAGAGAGAGAGTATATGAGTTGTGTCGTAGTGGAAGTCACTCAGAGTTAGATACTCTGGCGACTCATTGACCTGGGTTGAGAACACTTCAGAAAGAGAGAGATAGACTCAGCAACCTGAGTGGTAAATCATCCACCTCATAAACTTCTCAAAACACTGAGCTGTGTGTTGACATCTTTTCTAAAGCCAGGCCCAGACACAGAGCAGAAGTCAGGTCAAACAAGTGACATGTGACATTATTTGCTAATCAAACATCTTTCCCCCTGAATCCACGCCAGTATAATGGAGAGGAAGTACGTCTCCCCCTGCCGGTGAAAGATAAATATAAGGGTGTACTCCATCCATCAGCTAAAAATAAAGTCAACAGCAAGGAAATGCTTTCATTATAGCTCTACACACACAGCCATCCATTTCCCTAGACAGCCCCACTGTAACTGGGACTAGGAACACGCACGCACGCGCACGCGCACGCACACACACACACACACACACACACACACACACACACACACACACACACACACACACACACACACACACACACACACACACACACACACACACACACACACACACACACACACACACACACACACACACACACACACACACACACACACACACACACACACACACACACACACACAAAAAAAGCCCGCTGGGACTTCACATTGAAAACTTGTGGAGGCTGAACCTGCAGTATACCAGAGTGGGCCACTAAACACAGTAACCCTGTAAGAGGTCCAAAATCTCAGGATATTATCTGTCAATTTCAAGACATTACTTTCCGTTCTCCCAGACGCTGCAGGCTCTCAGACAGGTATCTGCTCTGTTCATCCATCTACATCACTGTTACTAGTACCACATAATCCATTGTTGTCTTTATCTGAGCCTGGCTTCATTCATCATCATGGCTAGTGTTATTAATCACTGAAGTACTGCATATGGAGGTGGAGAAGTATACAGACAGGGCTTTGCTGCCCATTTCAGGAGAACCCAACCATCCTCCATGTAATGTTCTTGGCACGAGGAAGCACAGCTGTTTAAGTAGAACATGTACCTAGACAAATAAATCCTCAATTCCAGCTCCCCATTTCTCAGTAACCGTTGTTCGTGCAAAACTGTCAGCAGAGGCTCCAGACAGAATAGATAAAGGGGAAAGCTATAATCACTGCTTTCTTTATACGTGTACACACACGCACACACTTTAAATATTTGATCGAATCCACCAATCACATTACATCACAAAGGACCCATTTCAAGAGTCACTCACGTGAACAAAAATAGGTTCTCCTCCACACAGCTAGGCGGCCCATAACTGCCGAAACAGAGAAGTACCTAGCCACATCTACTGTACATGCACACACCCACACACACACAAACCTCATGCCGAGTGTGTTGGCTATTATGCTAATTAACAAAAAAGAAGCCACAGAGTGACGTGCGTAAATACTGTCTTACATCACACTCCAAATGTAGCCTTACCTTCGCTCTGAAGCACCAAAACCAACAGCAGATGTTCCACTAAGTTCCCAGGACAAGTACCCACTCAGTACACACACAATGCACTTGTCACACAACTTCACAATCTTTCATACACTCACAAAAGTCTTATAGTGGGCCTTGCGTCATATCATCTGTCTGCATCATAAGCAGGAGGACACTTATATACAGCCCCGATATGAGGACACGTCAGAATCCTTGTGTAGACACTGTGGTACTCTTACAGCCAGGGCGGGGGGGATCTGACCTAAAACCACCAAAAAACAAAAACTGTCCGCCAGAGTCCACTCAGTCACCCAGGACTGTGGGCAGCAGGGAGACGTGGGTATGTACTGCCCCGCCACCGCTGACCAGTGAGCACCAAGTGGTGTTTGGACCTCTGGAATGCCCGTGGCAAGGATGTGGGCTGCAGTTCCCAGTAGGGATACCCTACTATCAGTGTTTCCCAGAGTATCAGGTTCTGGGAAAGCCCCCCATGGTTCATGTAGGACAGCTGCTGCCAACCCTACAGCCTCTGGTCTCTGAGTGGGCGGATGGTTCGTCACTCTGACAGCCCTCCACAGGTCAACCACTGGTCTGTTCATTGTTTGTGGTTCTGGTAAAGACAAGCGTTGTTGAAGAAATATATGATTTCCTTGACTGTCATTGAAATGGAATTACAGTTGTATGACTAAAGGAAAATGGGTAGCGTGACAAACTTGCCATTTAACAGAAGTGTAGAACCACGTAGTTTACCATTTTTCACAGAAATATACATAAAGTTGAAGTCGGAAGTTTACATACACCTTAGCCAAATACATTTAAACTCAGTTTTTCACAATTCATGACATTGAATCCTTGTAAAAATTCCCTGTCTAGGTCAGTTAGGATCACCACTTCATTTTAAGAATGTGAAATGTCAGAATAATAGTAGATAGAATGATTTATTTCAGCTTTTATTTCTTTCATCACATTCCCAGTGGGTCAGAAGTTTACATACACTCAATTAGTATTTGGTAGCATTGCCTTTAAATTGTTTAACTTGTGTCAAACGTTTCAGGTAGCCTTCCACATTCCTCCTGACAGAGCTGGTGTAACGGAGTCAGGTTTGTAGGCCTCCTTGCTCGCACACACTTTTTCAGTACTGCCCACACATTTTCTATATGATTAAGGTCAGGGCTTTGTGATGGCCACTCCAATAACGTGGCTTTGTTGTCCTTAAGCCATTTTGCCACAACTTTGGAAGTATGCTTGATCATTGTCCACTTGGAAGACCCATTTGCAACCAAGCTTTAACTTCCTGACTGATGTCTTGAGATGTTGCTTCAATATATCCACATAATTTTCCTCTCTCATGACGCCATCTATTTTGTGAAGTGCACCAGTCCCGCCTGCAGCAAAGCACCCCCACAGCATGATGCTGCCACCCCCGTGCTTCACGGTTGGGATGGTGTTCTTCGGTTTGCAAGCCTACCCCTTTTTCCTCCAAACATAACAATGGTCATTATGGCCAAACAGTTCTATTTTTGTTTCATCAGACCAGAGTACATTTCTCCAAAAAGTACAATCTTTGTCCACATGTGCAGTTGCAAACCATAGTCTGTTTTTTTATGGCAGTTTTGGAGCAGTGGCTTCTTCCTTGCTGAGTGGCCTTTCAGGTAATGTCGATATAGGACTATTTTACTGTGGATATAGATCATTTTGTACCTATTTCCTCCAGCATCTTCACAAGGTCCTTTGCTGTTGTTCTGGGATTGATTTGCACTTTTCGCACCACAGTACGTTCATCTCTAGGAGACAGAACACGTCTCCTTCCTGAGTCGTTTGACGGTTGCGTGGTCCCATGGTGTTTATACTTGTGACTATTGTTTGTACAGATGAACGTGGTACCTTCAGGCATTTGGAAATGGCTCTCTAGGATGAACCAGACTTGTGGAGGTCTACAATTTTTTTTTCTTAGGTCTTGGCTGATTAATTTTGATTTTCCCATGATGTCAAGCAAAGAGGCACTGAGTTTGAAGGCAGTCCTTGATATACATCCACAGTTACACCTCCAATTAACTCAAATTATGTCTATTAGCCTATAATTAGCCTATAAGAAGCTTCTAAAGCCATGACATAATTTTCTGGAATTTTCCTAGCTGTTTAAATGCACAGTCAACTTAGTGTATGTAAACTTCTGATCCACTGGAATTGTGATGCAATTTCTTTGCTTTTTAATGCGTTTGAGCCAATCAGTTGTGTTGTGACAAGTTAGGGGTGGTATACAGAAGATAACCCTATTTGGTAAAAGACCAAGTCCATATTATGGGGCAAAAACAGCTCAAATAAGCGAGAAATGACAGTCCATCATTACCTTAAGACATGAAGGTCAGTCAATGCGGAAAAAGTGCAGTCGTGCGGTCGCAAAAATATTCAAGCCCGATGATTAAACTTGCTCTCATGAGGACCGCCACAGGAAAGGCTGCAGAGGACAAGTTAATTAGCGTTACCAGCCTCAGAAATTGCAGCCCAAATAAATGCTAAGAAGAGACTTGCTTTGGGCCAAGAAACACAAGCAATGGACATTAGACCGGTGGAAATCTATCCTTTGGTCTGATGGGTCTAAATTTGAGGATTTTGGTTCTAACTGCCGGGTTTTTGTGAGAGACGCCGAGTGGGTGAACGGATGATCTCCACGTGTGTAGTTCCCACCGTGAAGTATGGAGTAGGTGGTGTGATGTGCTTTGCTGGTCACACTGTCATTGACTTAATTAGAATTCAATGCACAATTAACCAGCATGGCTAGCAATACGCCATCCAATCTGGTTTGCGCTTAGTGGGACTATCATTTGTTTTACAACAGGCCAATGATTCAACACACCTCCAGGCTGTGTAGTTGGCTATTTGGCCAAGAAGGAGAGTGATGTATTGCTGCATCAGATGACCTGGCCTCCACAATCATCCGTCCTCAACCCAATTGAGATGGTTTGGGATGAGTTGGACCGCAGAGTGAAGGAAAAGCAGCCAACAAGTGCTCAGCATATGTGCAAACTTCAAGACGGTTGGAAAAGCATTCCAAGTGAACCTGGTTGAGAAAATGCCAAGTGTGCAAAGCTGTCATCAAGGCAAAGGATGGCTATATTGATTAATCTAAAATATAAAACATATTAAAAATAACACTTTTTTGGTTACTACATGACTCCATGCGTGTTATTTCATAGTTTTAATGTCTTCACTATTATTCCACAATGTAGAAAATAGTAAAAATAAAGAAAAACCCTTGAATGAATAGGTATGTCCAAACTTTTGACTGGCACTGTGTATACACTACCGTTCAAAAGTTTGGGGTCACTTAGAAACGTCCTTGTTTTTGAAAGAAGAGCACATTTCTTGTCCATTAAAATAACATCAAAGTGATCAGAAATAAAGTGTAGACATTGTTAATGTTGTAAATGACTGTTGTAGCTGGAAACAGCAGATTTTTTATGAAATATCTAAATAGGCGTACAGAGGCCCATTATCAGCAACCATCACTGTGTTCCAATGGCACGTTGTGTTAGCTAATCCAGGTTACCATTTTAAAAGGCTAATTGATCATTAGAAAATGATTTCGCAATTATGTTAGCACAGCTGGAAACTGTTGTTCTGATTAAAGAAGCAATAAAACTGTCCTTCTTCAGTCTAGTTGAGTATCTGGAGCATCAGCATTTTGGGGTTTGATTACAGGCTCAAAATGGCCAGAAACAAAGACCTTTCTTCTGAAACTAATCAGTCTATTCTTGTTCTGAGAAATGAAGGTTATTCCATGCGAGAAATTGCCAACGCTGTGTACTATTCCCTTCACAGTATAGCGCAAACCGGCTCTAACCAGAATAGAAAGAGGAGTGGGAGGCCCCTGTGCACAACTGAGCAAGAGGACAAGTACATTATAGTGTTTAATT
Source organism: Oncorhynchus mykiss (assembly GCF_013265735.2). Taxonomy (NCBI): domain Eukaryota; kingdom Metazoa; phylum Chordata; class Actinopteri; order Salmoniformes; family Salmonidae; genus Oncorhynchus; species Oncorhynchus mykiss. Next base: position 10,912,178 of record NC_048578.1, read on the forward strand.
TGAGAAACAGATACCTCACAAGTTCTCAACTGGCAGCTTCATTAAATAGTACCCGCAAAACACCAGTCTCAACGTCAACATTGAAGAGGCGACTCCGGGATGCCGGAGTCGCAAAGAAAAAGGCAGAGTAGCTAAGAAAAAGCCAAATCTCAGACTTGCCCATCTTAATATTTTATTTTTATTGGCCAAAAAACACAGACACTGGACAGAGGAACTCTGCCTAGAAGGCTAGCATCCCGGAGGAGTCGTCTCTTCACTGTTGAAGTTGAGACTGGTGTTTTGCGGGATTTGCAGATTGGCCTAGCCAATCGGGTGATTGTGGAGGCCAGGCCATCTGACGCAGCACTCCTTTAGTATTGGTTTCTTTGCAGCAATTCGACCATGAAGGCCTGATTCACACAGTCTCCTCTGAACAGTTGATGTTGCGATGTGTCTGTTACTTGAACTCTGTGAAGCATTTATTTTGGCTGCAATTTCTAAGACTGGTAACTCTGAGTCTTCCTTTCTTGTGGTGGTCCTCATGAGAAACAGTTTCATCACAGCGCTTGATGGTTTTTGCAACTGCACTTGAAGAAACTTTCAAAGTTCTTGACATTTTCTGCATTGGCTGACCTTCATGTCTTAAAATCGTTGCTCTTTGCTTATTTGAGACATAAAATGGACTTGGTCTTTTCCCAAATAGGGCTATCTTCTGTATACCACCCTTAACTTGTCACAACACAACTGATTGGCTCAAATCAATCAATCAATCAATCAATCAAATTCATTTATAAAGCCCTTATTACATCAGCTGATGTCACAAAGTGCTGTACAGAAACCCAGCCTAAAACTCCCAACTGCAAGCAACGCAGGTGTAGAAGCATGAACCTTTACAGGATCGGTGTCACCCCGCGGGATGGTTGAGCTAACGTAGGCTAATGTGATTAGCATGAGGTTGTAAGTAACAAGAACATTTCCCAGGACATAGATAAATCTGATATGGGCAGAAAGCTTAAATTCTTGTTAATCTAACTGCACTGTCCAATTTACAGTAGCTATATCATGCTATTGTTTGAGGAGAGTGCACAGTTATGAACTTCAAAATGTATCAATAAACCAATTAGGCACATTTGGGCAGACTTGATACAACATTTTGAACAGAAATGCAATGGTTCATCGAATCAGTCTAAAACTTTGCACATACACTGCTCCCATCTAGTGTCCAAAATCGACATTGCGCCTAACATGAAATAGTACATTGTGACCTTTCCTCTTTCATTTCAAAGATAACGGAACAAAAAATAAGAAAGAAACACTTTTTTTCTTTGTTTGACCTTTTACCAGATCTAATGTGATACATTATCCAACATTAGTTTATTTCCACAAACTTCAAAGTGTTTCCTTTCAAATGGTATCAAGAATATGCATGTCCTTGCTTCAGGTACTGAGCTACAGGCAGTTAGATTTGGGTATGTCATTTTAAGGGAAAACTGGGGGAAAAAAGGGTGTGATCATTACGAAGGAAAGAAATTCCACAACTTAACTTTTCACAGGGCACACCTGTTAATTGAAATGCATGAAGCTGGTTGAGAGAATGCCAAGAGTGTGCAAAGCTGTCATCAAGGCAAAGGGTGACTACTTTGAAGAATCTCAAATATAACAAAATATATTTGATTTGCTTAACAATTTTTTGGTTATGACATGATTCCATGTGTGTTATTTCATAGTTTTGATGTCTTCACTATTATACTACAATGTAGAAAATAGTAAAAAATGTAATTAAATTTAACCACCATGCTCCACTGTAGGGATGGTGCCGGGTTTCTCCACAGCATGATTCTTCAACCACCATGCTCCACTGTAGGGATGGTGCCAGGTTTCTCCACAGCATGATTCTTCAACCATCATGCTCCACTGTAGGGATGGTGCCAGGTTTCTCCACAGCATGATTCTTCCACCCCCATGCTCCACTGTAGGGATGGTGCCAGGTTCCTCCACAGCATGATTCTTCAACCACCATGCTCCACTGTAGGGATGGTGCCAGGTTTCTCCACAGCATGATTCTTCAACCACCATGCTCCACTGTAGGGATGGTGCCAGGTTCCTCCACAGCATGATTCTTCAACCACCATGCTCCACTGTAGGGATGGTGCCAGGTTTCTCCACAGCATGATTCTTCAACCACCATGCTCCACTGTAGGGATGGTGCCAGGTTCCTCCAGACGTTACGCTTGGCATTCAGGCCAAATAGTTCCATCTTGATTTCATCAGACCAGAGAATGTTGTTTCTCATAGTCTGAGAGTCTTTATTTGCCTTTTGGCAAACTCCAAGCAGGCTGTCATGTGCCTTTTACTAGGAGTGGCTTCCGCCTGGCCACTCTTTCATAAAGGCCTAATTAGTTCAGTCCTGCAGAGATGGTTGTCCTTCTGAAAGGTTATCCCATCTCCACAGAGGAACTCTAGAGCCCTGTCAGAGTGACCATCGGGTTCTTGATCACATCCCTGACCAACGCCCTTAACCCCTGATTACTCAGTTTGCCCGGGCGGCCAGCACTAGGAAGAGTCTTGGTGGTTCCAAATTTCTTCCATTTAAGAATGATGGAGGCCACTGTATTCTTGGGGACCTTCAACGCTGCAGACATTTCTTGGTACCCTTCACCAGATCTGTGCCTCGACACAATCCTGTTTCGGAGCTCTACGGACAATTCCTTCGACCTCATGGCTTGGTTTTTGCTCTGACATGCACTGTCAACTCTGGGACCTTATATAGACAGGTGTGCCTTTCCAAATCATGTAAAATCAATTGAATTTATCACAGGTGGACTACAATCAAGTTGTAGAAACATCACAATGATGATCAATGGAAACAGGATGCACCTGAGCTCAATTTCGAGTCTCATAGCAAAGGGTCTGAATTCTTATGTAAAATAAGGTATTTCTGTTTAAAGCTGTTTTCTCTTTGTCATTATGAGTGATTGTGTGTAGCTTGCTGTGGATTTTTTTTGTATTTAATACATTTTAGAATAAGGCAGTAATGTAAAAAATGTGTGGAAAAATCAAGGGGTCTAGAAACTTTACTTGGTTTGAACAAGGAATTCAACTACTCTTGGGGGACAATGTGATGTCTTTAATTGGCCCAGGTGCTTACTTATGTTACTGGCATCAGTAGTATGTTAACTCGTGCAACAGGAGGCATCACTCTCCCTGAATCCACACCATCAGCAGAATGACTAAGCAAAATATCCACAGGGTCAAAAAGAAATGACCTCATGGGGACTAGGCAAAGCACACACCGAGACCACACACACAGTTATACACACATACAACTACATCTACACACACACACGTGGGAGAGCCAACCAGAGATGGTCCTGTCTTGAGATGTGCATACTGTACATAGCCAGCTTTGTTCTGTTCTGCTCAGTAGCGCATGGATTTGCTCTCTCCCTAACATGGTGGCCCGGTGGGCTCAAGTTGTGCTCTGCTCTCCTCGCTGCACTGAACCTGCCACCCAGAGGCCAGAACTTCTTACATGTGATACCACTGAACTCCTGTGATGGGAGATTTCTCTCATATTGCCGGACAGTAGCTCTGCAGAAAAACACATAACAGTTCCCTATGGAGTTAGCCTGTTGTCCCATTAGCACAGGGCGGCAGTCTGCTGGGGAGTACATTGCTGTAGTAAATGGATGAGGTGAGGCGTGCCGAGGGCAGGAGATAATGGACACAGGGTGGGTCAGAGGGGGGAGTTTGGTCCTCTGGGGTGCAACTCTCTGGCCCTCCTTGGCATGCTTCTGCGCTTTCCCCTGAATCACTGTAGTCATTCCAGCCTCATGCAGGCCTATGAACAAACTATTCTTTCTGTCAAACGTTAGTTATTAAGAGTATATAACCAAAGCGACAAAATGGGGCCCTGCTCTGCACAGAAGTGGTACGTATGTAACGGAGTGGGAAGGCAGTGTCCTGCACTGTGATGGTGTGCGTATATAGGAGTGAGGGTGTATACAGGGTGTGTTTAGTGCACCTGTCTCTCTAGTTTGATGTGGATGTCTTAGTGTGACCATATGGTAAAGAAGGCCTGGCTGCTCTTCCTCACACTAATGGAAGACTTTCCAACAAACAAATCCTGAACTTAAGGTTCTCTCTTAACTGACCATGTTGTCTGGCAGGATTTGTCATGCAAAAGGTTTGCAGGGGATTTTAATAGACTTTGCGATTGTGACATTAAATAGTTGTGAAATAGTAGCTGGATCTGTAAGAGAGTTTTGTAATACATTTCCATTAACAAATACACCTACTATATTACACATGCTCTCTGTCCCTCCCTCCCTCCCTCTCTCCCTCTTTCTCTAACACACACACATACACAAGCGCAGGGCCTTGCCACCTCAGCTCTTGTAAGGATTGAACTGCAGCTGTGGAGGTTGAGAGGAGAGAATGGTTTAACTGTGACGTGTCCACCCCCTCCAGGAGCAAACAGAGGGTCAGAGGCATTACACACTTTTTTTCCCCTTTTCTTTGTGACACACACACTTGGTTACTCACTCGCAAACACTCTCGTAGACACACACACAACGCTCTTTCAAACCTGCACACACTGTCATTGTAAAACATGGTGAACTCACAGACAAGTCTTCTTTCCTGTGTGAAATCTTCTTCTTCTTGCTATCTTCAGGTCCCTAGTTTGTGTCCCTGTTGCTCTGTGCTCAATGTGCTGTTCTAGTCTGCTGGTGGTGGTAGTCCCTGGTGTGTTGTGAGCATGAAGAGCTGAAGTGGTCCTTCTGTCTGTCCTGCTCCTGCCTCTATGGCCCTGAGAGAGTGAGTGGGGAGATCGACAGCTGGAGCAGCTGAATGCATGCAGGGGAGGGAGAGAGAAAAAGAGAGAGGGAGAGAGGAGAGAAGGACAGCCCATTTCTACCCCCACTCTGGCCCCCTGCACTGCCATCCTCCACCCTCCCACGACCCCCCTCCCTGACCCCCCAGGATGCAAATTCCTGGTCTGCGGCCCAAATTCCAAATCTGTCCAAATCACAGGCGGAACAACAACTTGCATAGATTCACACATACTCCCACCTCCCCCCTGTGCCCCCACTCACTGGTCACGCAACGCACCTGGTTTCATTTCAAATCACCCTCCACAGCTTCACAACTCACTCCCCCACTCACCCCCCATCTATCTATCCTTACCTCCCCCATCTTTTTCTCTCTTTCTGTACAGCCACTTAGTTTCCTTCACTCTCGTCCAATCTGACACAGACAGATATTTATAGCTTGGGAGAGAAGTTGGTGGAATGTGGACAAAAAAAATTGCGAAGGAGAGAGGGAAAGAGACAAGCCCTCTTGGAAAAGTGGTTAGCTTTTCTAACTACCAATAAATATTTAAACTGGAGGTCCTTTCTGGATGATATACAGAGACAGACATGTTTATATGTAAAAGCATGGAAAGAGTGACTGAAGTAATCATCCATTTCTTCAAGCGGTTTTGTTGTAACTACAGTACTACTACTTTGGCAACACAGTATCTCTTCTAACAATTACATGAAAGCTGTGTACTCCAGGACAGCTCTACTACCGTATACAGAGAGAGAAATACGTTCATCCTTTTTACAATATTATTATCGAAGTGTCTAAATTGTTAGTTATAATTTCAAATTCCTAGTTGACAAGGAAATGAGCAGTGTCATTATTGTCATTACACACACCTAATCATGGGTTGCTTGTGTGTGTGTGTGGGGGGGGGGGGGGGGGGGGGGGGGGGGGGAGAGCTGTCGTCACAGGAGACATCACTGTCAGAAATCCCCAACCCTCCCCCAGCTGACAAATTGCGCCCCCTCCCGTTGCTGCTACCCAACCCCCAGTGGCCACACACAGACACAATTCACTACGGTCTTAGCATTTCATAATCCACTCAGGCTTTTTTTTACTATGCAGATGCATTCCCAATATAGTCATTACCAATATTCATTCATCCATACTGGGGTGTATGAGATTCTAACCACTTCCTTGGCATGTTAAAACTGTGAAAGATCGAAGCGTTACATTAAACCAAAAGGGTCCCAACACCTGCAGCTGCCGTCAGTTTTTAAATCGTAGTAAATTTGCATCTGACATTGTAACACAAACAAGCACTCACAACATATGCCCAAATACACACCTTATCTCCTTCACAGATCTGCAATACAATCAGCACAGAGACACCGTCGGTATAAAATCAAGTTGACTTTATTTACAATAAAAATGAGGTGATATACATGATGACGTCGCAAAGTAGGTCGTCAGAAGAGACAGAGGGGGGGGGGGGGGGGGGGGGGGGAACTGCATAACGGCATGAAGGACGGAGAAATGTGGGCACTGGCATTAGAGGAGGAAGACATCTGACAGACAGAGAGCGGAGGATTTACATGATGACTGCAGACAGAAAGAGGGAAAGAAGACATGACTCCGATATAAAAGAGGACAGAAAGTTCTGAGCAGATAGTTGAGCGAGGTCTACGTCTCAGTCATGGTACATTTTGAGGATGCAGCTTTTTATCACTCCCATGTACCTGTCCCACACTACCTGGTGTCTGAGAGAGAGGAGGAAGAAAGAAGAAGACACATTCTCATTATGAGAACTGGCCAAGGTTCCTAATATGGAGCGATTCTTTGTTAATTCACTTTAAGGAGAGGCCTATGTTTTAATATGGTTGTCTGATGAATATGTCTTTGCTGAGTGTGCTGTGGTGCAGGGTTGTGTAAACCGTTAACTACATTCCAGAATGGCTGCGCTAGAAACAAGGTAACTATAGTTTAAAGAAACGTGGAGAGAGATGCAGTGACACCCACTGGTGACAACTGGGATGTGAATATGAAGAAAAACATAAAACAGCCTGTGACCTTGATGAGTGCCAGACAGCACAATATGCATAACAATTATATTATACTCACTTGAATGTGTCGAGTACGTGTGCAGAGTTAGTGTAGTGAGTGAGGTAGAGTCTCATGTCTCCTGCTGTCCATTTGTCTGACCGACACGGCTCAATGAACTGGCAGGGAGGGAGGGGGAAAGATGACATCAGTCTCATGGGCAGCAGAAATGTCTGTAGACCTTATTGGCCTCGTAACCCAGAGCCAGTGTTGAATATAGAGACGAAAGATGTACTACTACACTACTAATGATTTATAAATGTACCTTTTCCACCAGATCAATGAAGAAGTCTCTGACTTCTTTTGTGTTGGTTAGTTTGGCAGCAATGTTGACAAGGCCTCTGGAGAGATTCTTTGGCGAAAATAGAGAGAAGAGTTTGTTTCAAATATTTATCAAATAATGAAAAGCTTTTTGATACTGCAGTTTAGAAATAATTGATACTGCAGTTTAGAAATAATTAAACTCAAGTGAACTGATTGAATTAGACAACGTACATGCACATTTGACCCCATATAACCATGGTTACCACAATTACTATTGACTGATTTACAGATTGTTGTAGTAGGCTGGACATCACCTATGAAACTGGGTGATGTCCAGCCATGTTGGATAAACACAAGCATGTGTTGTCACTCACCTTGAAGTTGGCTTCCATCTCATTAAATGCTTTGGTCTTCCCCCGGAGAGCCGTGCACACCAAACTGAGTGGAGCAGAGGGGACGAGAGAAAACAGGAGCAAGGGCATGAGGGACCTTACCAAATATTATCATTCATAATAATAGAACACACATAATATGGAGAGAAATAAAAATCTTTGTGAATTCTTGACAGGAACTTAAAAAAAAATACAAAAAAATCAATAACATACACATCAGGCGATCAATAACAAATCAACCACACTCTCATGCCTCTTGTGCTGGTCCAGCAGATCCCTGTCAGTGATTAAAATCTTCAGTTCTTTTAGATCTTGTAAGAACTCCTTCTCAAGATCCACGTCCATGTCTTCCACCATGTTATCTGAGAAGACAAAACTACTTCAGACCTCTGATGTTGCCATATTATATTACAGTGCTGGGATCGTATAATTGTTTGCAGAACTTCAATTATAATGCGGGTCTCATAGGGAATCAGGACTGATTGCACTGTACAACTGCAGATCTGATAGACCAGGCAATCACCCAATGCTCCCACTGTCCAGTTGCTGATGAGCTGCCCTGCACAGAAGGCAAAGTCCTGGAATGTAAGATAGTGCAGCTTCTTCTTCCCTGTCTCAAAGCGATTATTGGCAAAGAAAACGATGGCAGCGTAATCCCTGAGAAGAGGAGACACAGGGGAGTTTTATAGAAATAAAAAAAACAGATAGATACAAGATTTAAATTCCACTATTTTTTACTCTTACCTGGCCAGCTTGTCAGAGAGAAGGAAGTGCTGACGAATGTTCTCCACCAGGGGTCCCTTCAGTTCCTCCACAACTTTGAATACACGCTTGAAGTTATCAAACTAGGAGAAAAAGGTGATAGTTCAGAAGTCCACTTGTAGAAAAACAGTTACATTTGGCCTTAAAATTGCAGGGTCTAGAGCTCATAGAATCTGTACAGGCAAGACAGTTTCACTAATGTTACAGGTCAGAGATATAGTCATTGTTATTGGGAGAGTCCGTCTTAGGTTTTTGCTACCTGCCGCCTGCAGCTCTTCAGTGTGACACCAGTCTTTGCACTGACGTCATCAAGGTCCTTCTTGGTCCCCTTTGAGAGCTTCTTCCCAAGGACCTCTCGCACAAACACGCTATCGAACGCATAGTACCTTTACACAGAGGAGAGACAGGTGATGTTTAAGCCAGAGGAAGATAAGATATAAAGATGTGTATCAGGAGTTGGTAGAGCACCTCTCTATGAGCATGACCTGGCGATGAGGTGGGATCTGGAACAACAACTGATTGGCCAACTTCACAGGGCTGTGTAGAAGGCGCTCACACATCTGGAAGGTTCTGTACTGGTCCATGGTGTCACTGTGCAGAACCTCAGCACTGGCCTCACACCCCTCCAATACCCCTCCCTCCATACGAACCTTCACTGCATCATTCACTGAGGATGGGGCAGAAAGGTAACAGGATTCATAACTTTGATGGATGACTGTGTCTAGTATATCTATGTGTGTGAGTTGGTTAATGTTGTGGCCCAAACCTGTGTAGCCATCCAGCCATAGCTGATAGACTTCCTCATCCATAATGGTGGTGTTAACCACAAACACATCAAGTTCAACTGACATCTATGCAGAAACAAGAAAATTTGTTTTAATAAGCTTCAAAGTTTTCATTTAACTTGTCACAATACCTGTGGAATATCATTAACCATAACTACTGTACTAAGTTATCAAGTCAAGGTAGCTAGCTACTTATTATATTAACTAAAGTTACATACATTATCTGACTAAACAAGAAGATACTTACCCTTTTAAATTATAGTTCCAATATTCTATATTGTTATACTGCAAGTTTTTTAAAACTAGGAGTAATAATCCATAGGCTGTCCAAAATTGGTAAATGAACGTTGGTTAAGGTGGCTAGCGAGTTGACCAGCGATTATCACCCAAGATAAAACAGGTGAAATATGAATTAGTATCTAAAAACATATCGGATAATAACCTCATATAAAATATATATTTACTACAGGAGACATTTCCATCCGTTGCTAATGCTGTAGTGATGCCCTTTAAAAAAAAACAACAGAAAAGACCTGTCAACAACAGACTTGCTTCCATACAGCTGAGCACTTCCGTGTTTTGTCACGCAGATGGAGTCGTAGGTCCTTCTTCTTCTTCGGTGGAGTTTAACGTCGGTTGGCATCCAATATGTGCATTGCCGCCCCCAAAGGAACTATAGTGTACATCCCTTCAATGTTCCCTCAAAAAACGTCACTGAGCAAATGTTAGGTCTGCTGAGAGCAAACTTGAACGTTGTGAAAATTCTGTGCAACTTCCAGCGCACGTTTACTGTGAACCCTGAGGCTGTACCCACTTTAAATTACAGTTTTAACAGTGGCCAAGTAGGCTACTGTGTTTTTTTGATCACAATATAGGCCTAACAGAGTGGCCTAAAATAATAAACTATGGAGAAAATGCATCCCATAACAGTTTAACATGGAAATAGCTGTTCTATCATTCAGCCTACAGTAGCAGCCAATGTGTGGCATTCAATGTAGGGCTACAATCCATGAGACTTTTGAGAGAAAAAAAAACATGCAGGGCTTGACATTAACCTTTATCCACTTGTCCTTCAGACAAGGAGGTGACTGAAAATGTTTGTGTTGTTTGATGCAAGAAACCACTTTATAAACTAAAATACATTATTCACATACCATTATTACAGAGAATCAGACAAATGATTCTACCCTCTGCCTATTGGCTTATTCAAGCCTGTCTCAAAATACAACACTGCCTCTTTAAGACAGAAATGTACATGTTTTGTGCTCATTGCTGACTACAAATGATATATAACTGGGCTAATAAGTCACTAACTAGCAAAGGATATGAACAAAATGTGCACAGGTACATGCAGCTCTTGCTTTGATCTCAAAACAAGCACACTACTAAAGACCACAGCTGTAAAAACCGTCCAGTCCTAAGTAAATGGAACAGATTCAGTTATGGCAATGGTCTATTTGCATATAGGCCTACTGCAGCTCTGATTGGTTATGCAGCACCGGTCTTTCTAGACTACAGGCTGTCATGAGCAGTAGAATCCTACTCGGATGCGTTCTGCCTACAAGAAAATCTATTGCATAGTTTGTTTTGTTTTCGGTATGTTGAATTGAAGTAGCTCATATTGCATTTAATCAATCACAATTGCCACAGTAAAGGGAAATGTTGATATTGTTAACTACCGAACAGGGAAAACTATAGAAAGTTGAGTGAAGTTCAATCTTATGCTTCTCTCTGTGGGCTTCTGTGCTCTGCACGCAGTCCTGAATGCACACACACAGCTTAAAGGGAACATTGCATCTATTACACTTTGTGATACAAAAGGGGGAACCGGAAAATAAAATACAAATATATTTTTAATTACCTTACACATTTCACTACTTCGACCCTATCTGCCACTGCACCATGCCAAAGGCCTGGGAGAACAGGACACCACCAGTCAACACACCCTGTAACTTTTCTGAAGTCAAATCTGGTATACCCAAATACTTCTCTGCAGCTGCCACCACAACATCTATTCTCTGTGATTCACGTTCCATTTCTGTGGTACAATTGACAACCATTTCTATGAACGCTAAGAAGCCAACCTTACTGAAGCATACTGTATATCACTCGTTGGCCTATCCCTCTGTGCTGGCACAGATCTACTACTCACAGGAATCCTCTCAGGATACCTCACCCTTGACCCATCCTCCTCTACTTTCTTCACTGTCTCAGCATATAACATCTTCTGCACTACTCTAGCCAGCTCAACCTGCCTCTCTCGCACTGGACAATTCTGACCCCGCCTCTACCATACGTCCTATTGGCCAACGTGCAATCATTGGAGAATAAACTGGATGAGCTCCGTTCGAGACTATCCTACCAACAGGACATTAAAAACAGTAATATCTTGTGTTTCACTGAGCCGTGGCTGAACGACGACATAGATAATATACAGTTGGCTGGGTTTTCCTTGCATCGGCAAGACAGAACAGCTACCTCCGGTAAGACGTGGTGGTCTGGTGGTCTGTGTCTATTTGTCAATAACAGCTTGTGGGCAAAATCTAATATTAAAGAAGTTTTAAGGTTTTGCTCGCCTGAGGTAGAGTAAGCTGTAGACCAAACTATTTACCAAGAGTTTTCATCTAGATTTTTCGTAGCTGTCTATTTACCGCCACAAACCGATGCTGGCACTAAGACGGCAGTCAACCAGCTGTATATCGCCATAAGCAAACAAGAAAATGCTCATCCAGAGGCGGCGCTGCTAGTGGCCAGGGACTTTAATGCAGGGAAACTTAAATCCGCTTTACCTCATTTCTACCATCATGTCACTTGTGCAACCAAAGGGACCCCCTTTTTTCACAGAGATGCATACAAAGCTCTCCCTCACCCTCCATTTGGCAAATCTGCCCATAATTATATCCTCCTGATTCCTGTGTCAGAGGAGGCCTTAAAAACTTCCAAAGACTCCAGTCACCCTATTCATGGACTGTTCTCTCTGCTACCGCACAGCAAGCGGTAACGGAGCGCCAATCTAGGTCAAAAAGGCTCCTTAACAGCTTCTACCCCCGAGCCATAAGACTGCTGAACAGCTGATCAAATGGCTACCTGGACTATTTGCATTGACCCCACCCCCCCCCCCCCCCCCCCCCCTGTTGTTTTTACGCTGCTGCTACTCGCTGTTTATTATCTATGCATAGTCACTTTACCCATACCTACATGATCATATTACCTCAATTACCTCGACTAACCTGTACCTCCGCACATTGACTTGGTACCGGTACCCCCTGTATATATAGCCTCGTTATTGTTGTTTTATTGTGTAACTATTTTTTACTTTAGGTTATTTGGTACATATTTTTTGTTAACTATTTTCTTAAAACTGCATTGTTGGTTAAGAGCTGGTAAGTAAGCATTTCACAGTAAGGTCTACACCTATTGTATTCAGCGAATATGATAAATACTATTTAATTTATTTTGTTTGGCTGCTGTGATTTCAAACTTTCCATGTGTGTGGTCTTGGTCGGGAGAGATGACGGTAAGGAAGTTCAGTTAGTGTCACGCCCTGACCTTAGAGAGCCGTTTTATTTCTCTATTTGGTGAGGTCAGGGTGTGATGTGGGTTGGGCATCCTATGTTTTGTATTTCTTTGTGTTTGGCCGAGTGTGGTTCCCAATCAGAGACAGCTGTCTATCGTTGTCTCTGATTGGGAATCATTCTTAGGTAGCCTTTTTTTTCCCACCTATGTTGTGGGATCTTGTTTTTGTACAGCTCTTGTAGCCTACGGAACGTCGTTTTGGTTTCACTTTGTTATTTTGTTGCTGGTTCTCATTTAAATAAATATGATGACCACAAATTACGCTGCGCCTTGGTCCCCTTCAAACAACGGACGTTGCCTTTCACTTTGAGCTGTGTCTTTGGTGTAGCTACCTAAGTTCTTCGTAGATGTATACTAGCTTGTTATTGCTGTCTAACATTCACGTGGCTATAATCTACCAAGCTAACATTAACTAAACCTAGGCTGTTAAAGTAGCTATCATCATTGAGAGTACTGTTTGCTGTGCGCGACTGTTAGCTAACGTTATCAACTTATCTAGCTAGCTAGCTTACTAAACTATTTGTAATTTATGCTTGTGTTTGACAGCATATCACAGTTTTTAAAGCTGCTGATAGCTGCATAGGTTTATGTTATCCCAATGCCAATTGTATTGTTGTCCCGTCTGCCCCCTCTCATATCATGCCCCGAGACTATGCCCCCTCCCATATCATGCCCCGAGACTATGTGAGTGCCGCATAGAGGTAAGCACATGTAGCTACAGTAATTGCGCCATAATATTTAAATCTAAATCAAATGGAAAATGATGATTTCCCAGTAGGGGAGCAGTGTAAAAAAAAAGGGGGGGAGGGGTAATAATAGGCCTAGCCACATAAAGCCTAACATTAATTGGACTAGGTCATCCCCTGTCATCACATGATAACCTTGTTTAATATAGACTAGCCAGGCTATTTGCATCCCCTTCCGTTAACACTTAGTGTTTAAGTTTTTGTCATTTCAGAGGGATCTGTGGATGCTGGTGGCGTCTCTGCGTCTGAAACCATTCGACATGAGAGAATGGTAAAACAGAGTCATAGGACCGGCCTTCAGAACCTGCATGCTCTGGTGAAGTGTATCACGCTGCGTTGTACAAAGACCAGCCATGTGTGTGGGCAGCCTCTGTTCTCTCTGCCGGAAAGGAGCATTAGTATAGAAGAGGTGGTGATGGCACGCACAGAGGGACGCACCACCATCCACAGGCACGTTGTGGAGGGGTCCTTCCTCAGGAACTACGTGGATGTTTTGGTTATTCTGGTCATGCTGAGACGGTTCTGCTGCTACCCCTACTGGGCAAGACCACTAAACACACAGGTGTGGTAGCTGTGACTCCTGCAGAGTTGAGAGGGCATCTGATAGAGATGCTGAGGCTGGTGCTGGGCAGTGGCTCTGATGAGGAGTGTGCTGTGTGTCTGGACTGTCCTTTTGCCCTTCACCACGCACTGTGCACACAGGTCTACTGCAGACTCTGCAGCGCAGAGGTCGTACGTACCAAGCAGGAGCAGACACGGTGCCCTCTGTGCAGAGGCCAGATCAATGCCAATGAGCTGGTGGAGTTTCCTCAGGAAGAGGAGGAGGACGAGAGCAACCTCTCAGAGAACTGGAGGAGCAGCTCCAAGGTGGAGGCTGTAATGTCTAGCCTGCTCAGACACAGTGAGGAGAACGGCATCCAGAGTCAGAAGCAGAATCTGGTGGAGAAGGCTTTTGGCTTCCCCAGAGAGAGGAAGACTTCATGCGTAGATGATATCCGAGCCCTCGTGGAGCTCTAGACATCTGGCTGTTAAAAATACTGTTTGAAGAAGACTGTTCTCACTGTTCTTTTGTTCTTTAATATCCTTTAAGTTCAGAGGGAATGTACACAGACACAAACACAACAAGGCCCATCTTTTACAGCAGTTGTTTCGAAAATGGTAAATGTGGGAATACAGTTTGTGACAAACCATGAAAAAAAGAGTGAATATCACCAGGGACCACACAATACAATATCACGATACTTAGGTGCCTACACGATATGCATTGCAATTCTCACTATTCTATATATGGCATATTGCGTTTCTGCAATTCAATGTTCTAAACATATTGCTCACTATATGTCTGCTGCAGTGAGACAAGAGAGCCATGAGAAAATCCTTTTTCATCAGTCATGGAAATGCAAGAAAAACTGCAAAAGGCCTCTTGTGTTATTTTCTTTCTGGCTTTCATTATAGTCCTGTTGCCATGCCAAGCTAGAATTGGTACATTGTATTCTCAGAAATGTCACGTGTAGAAAAAGGGGTCTGTGGGGAGGGGTGGGTTTCTTTAGGATTCAGATTAACCCTAGATGCTTGTGATGTCCAACTGGTTTAGTCATGATGATAACATGATACCCCTCCAAGTCAAGACCTAAAGCACCTTCTGTATAGTCCAAATGCCATTATGTTTGGGCTGTACGTTGTAAGATGAATATTTCACATTAAAATGCCCTCTTTCATAATTTCATTCTGTCTTTCAAAATTGTCCTACATGATAAGTTTGGATGCTGTTCACATGGGAAACCATCAGTCCAGGCTAAACATAGTGCCAACTGTAAAGTTTGTTGGAGGAATAATGATCTGGGGCTGTTTTTCATGGTTTTGGCTAGGCCCCTTAATTCCAGTGAGGGAAATTTTAACGCTACAGCATACAATGACATTCTAGACGATCCTGTGCATCCAACTTTGTGGGAACAATTTGGGGAAAACCCTTTCCTGTTTCAGCATGACAATGCCCCCATGCACAATACAAGGTCCATACAGAAATGATTTATCGAGATAGGTGTGGAAGAACTTGACTGGCCTGCACGGAGCCGTGACTTCAACCCCATCAAACACCTTTGGGAGGAATTGGAACGCCGACTGTGAGCCAGGCCTAATCGCTCAACATCAGTGCCCAACCTCACTTGTGGCTTAATGGAAGCAAGTCCCCGCAGCAATGTTCCAACATCTAGTGAAAAGTCTTCCCAGAAGAGTGGAGGCAGATACAGCTTCAAAGGGGGGACCAATTCTATATTAATGCCAATGATTTAGAATGAGATGTTCGATGAGCAGGTGTCAACCTATATATAAACTCAGCAAAAAAAGAAACGTCCTCTCACTGTCAACTGCGTTTATTTTCAGCAAAATTAACGTGTAAATATTAGTATGAACATAAGATTCAACAACTGAGACATAAACTGAACAAGTTCCACAGACATGTGACTACAGAAATGGAATAATCAAAAGTAACAGTCAGTATCTGTTGTGACCACCAGCTGCATTAAGTACTGCAGTGCATCTCCTCCTCATGGACTGCACCAGATCTGCCAGTTCTTGCTGTGAGATGTTACCCTACTCTTCCACCAAGGCACCTGCAAGTTCCCAGACATTTCTGGGGGAATGGCCCTAGCCCTCACCCTCCGATCCAACAGGTCCCAGACGTGCTCAATGGGATTGAGATCCGGGCTCTTCGCTGGCTATGGCAGAACACTGACATTCCTGTCTTGCAGAAAATCATGCACAGAACGAGCAGTATGGCTGGTGGCATTGTCATGCTGGAGGGTCATGTCAGGATGAGCCTGCAGGAAGGGTACCACATGAGGGAAGAGGATGTGTTCCCTGTAACACACAATGTT
Organism: Oncorhynchus mykiss; assembly: GCF_013265735.2. Classification (NCBI taxonomy): domain Eukaryota; kingdom Metazoa; phylum Chordata; class Actinopteri; order Salmoniformes; family Salmonidae; genus Oncorhynchus; species Oncorhynchus mykiss. The sequence continues at coordinate 10,928,464 of NC_048578.1, forward strand.
GAGATTGCCTGCAATGACAACAAGCTCAGTCCAATGATGCCGTGACACACCGCCCCAGACCATGACGGACCCTCCACCTCCAAAATCGATCCCGCCCCAGAGTACAGGCCTCGGTGTAACGCTCATTCCTTCGATGATAAACGCAAATCCAACCATCATATTCCGTTCAAAATCAGCCGTTTCCAGCTACAATAGTAATTTACAACATTAACAATATCTACACTGTATTTCTGATCAATTTGATGTTATTTTAATGGACAAAAAATGTGCTTTTCTTTCAAAAATAAGGACATTTTTAAGTGACCCAAAACTTTTGAACGATAGAGTATACACAGTACCAGTCAAAAGTTTGGACATAAAATAACAGTGAAGGCATCAAAACGATGAAATAACACATATGGAATAATGTAGTAACCCAAAAAGTGTTAAACAAATAAAAAATATATTTTATATTTTAGAATCTTCAACGTAGCCACACGTTGCCTTGATAACAGCTTTGCACACTCTTGGCATTTTCTCAACCAGCTTCATGAGGTAGTCACCTGGAAAGCATTTCAATTAACTGGTGTGACTTGTTAAAAGTTGATTTGTGGAATTTCTTTCCTAGGTAGGGGTGGTATACAGAAGATAGCCCTATTTGGTAAAAGACAAAGTCCATATTATGGCAAGAACAGCTCAAATAAGCGAAGAGAAACGACAGTCCATCATTACTTTAAGATATGAAGGTCAGTCAATCCGGGAACATTTCAAGAACTTTGAAAGATTCTTCAAGTGCAGTCGTAAAAATCATCAAGAGCTATGATGAAACTGGCTCTCATGAGGTCCGCCACAGGAAAGGAAGACCCAGAGTTACCTCTGCTGCAGAGGATAAGTTCATTAGAGTTACCAGCCTCAGAAATCAGCAATTAACTGCACCTCAGATTGCAGCCAAAATAAATGCTTACCGGAGTCAAGTAACAGACACATCTCAACATCAACTGTTCATAGGAGACTGCGTGAATCAGGCCTTCATGGTCTAATTGCTGTAAAGAAACCACTACTAAAGGACACCGATAAGAAGAAGAGACTTGCTTGGTCCAAGAAACACGAGCAATTGACATTAGACCGGTTGAAATCTGTCCTTTGGTCTGATGAGTCCAAATTTGAGATTTTTGGTTCCAACCGCTGTCTTTATGAACCGTAGAGTAGTTGAACGGATGATCTCTGCATGTGTGGTTCCCACCGTGAAGCATGGAGGAGGAGGTGTGATGTGTGGGGTTGCTTGCTGGTGACACTGTCAGAGATTTATTTAGAATTCAAGGCACACTTAACCAGCATGGCTGCCACAGCATTCTGCAGCGATACACCATCCCATCTGGTTTGCGTTTAGTGGGACTATCATTTGTTTTTCAACAGGACAATGACCTAAAACACACCTCCAGGTTGTGTAAGGGCTATTTGACCAAGAAGGAGAATGATGGAGTACTGCAGACTTCAACCCAATTGAGATGGTTTGGGATGACTTGGGCCGCAGAGTGATGGAAAAGCATTCAACAACTGCTCAGCATACAATATGTGGGAACTCCTTCAAGACTGTTGGAAAAGTATTCCTCATGAAACTGGTTGAGAGAATGCCAAGAGTTTGTGCAAAGCTGTCATCAAGGCAAAGGGTGGTTACTTTGAAAAATCTCAAATCTAATATTTTGATAACAATATGCATAATATGTTTTGATTTGTCTAACACTTTTTTGGTTACTACATGATTCCACATGTGTTATTTGATCGTTTTGATGTCTTTACTATTATTCTACAAAAAAATACAAAAATAAAGAAAAACCCTGGAATGAATAGGTGTCCAGACTTTTGACTGGTACTCTCTCTCTCTCTCTCTCTCCTCTCTCTCTCTCTCTCTCTCTATATATATATATATACACACAGTGCCGTAAGAAAGTATTTGCCCCCTTTCTGATTTTCTCTATTTGTATATCAGATCTTCAACCAAACCTAATATTAGATCAAGTTTACAAATAACAAAAAAGGGTATGCTTATTTTATTTGTTTAATTAACAAAGTTATGCAACACCCAATGCTCCTGTATGAAAAAGTAATTCACCCCTTACACTCAATAACTGGTTGTGCTACCTTTAGTTATAATTACTGCAACTAAATGCTTCCTGTATGAATTTTGTCCCAATCTTGCATGCAGAACTGCTTTATCTCAGCGATATTTGTCGGTTTTCAAGAATTAACTGCTCATTTCAAGTCCTGCCGCAACATCTCAATTGGGATTAGGTCTGGACTTCGACAAGGCCATTCCATAATGTCAAATTTGTGCTTTTTAACTATTTTCACTTAGGCTTGATTGTGTGTTTTGGATCATTGTCTTGCTGCATGACCCAGCTGCGCTTCAGCTTCAGCTCACAAACGGATGGCCTGACATTCTCCTGTAGAATTACAGTGGGGCAAAAAAGTATTTAGTCAGCCACCAATTGTGCAAGTTCTCCCACTTAAAAAGATGAGAGAGGCCTGTAATTTTCATCATAGGTACACTTCAACTATGACAGACAAAATTAGAAAAAAAATCCAGAAAATCACATTGTATGATTTTTAATGAATTGATTTGCAAATTATGGTGAGAAAAAAGTATTTGGTCACCTACAAACAAGCTAGATTTCTGGCTCTCACAGACCTGTAACTTCTTCTTTAAGAGGCTCCTCTGTCCTCCACTCGTTACCTGTATTAATGGCACCTGTTTGAACTTGTTATCAGTATAAAAGACACCTGTCCACAACCTCAAACAGTCACACTCCAAACTCCACTATGGCCAAGACCAAAGAGCTGTCAAAGGACACCAGAAACAAAATTGTAGACCTGCACCAGGCTGGGAAGACTGAATCTGCAGTAGGTAAGCAGCTTGGTTTGAAGAAATCAACTGTGGGAGCAATTATTAGGACATGGAAGACATACAAGACCACTGATAATCTCCCTCGATCTGGGGCTCCACGCAAGATCTCACCCCGTGGGGTCAAAATGATCACAAGAACGGTGAGCAAAAATCCCAGAACCACACTGGGGGACCTAGTTAATGACCTGCAGAGAGCTGGGACCAAAGTAACAAAGCCTACCATCAGTAACACACTACGCCGCCAGGGACTCAAATCCTGCAGTGCCAGACGTGTCCCCCTGCTTAAGCCAGAACATGTCCAGGCCCGTCTGAAGTTTGCTAGAGAGCATCTGGATGATCCAGAAGAAGATTGGGCGAATGTCATATGGTCAGATGAAACCAAAATAGAACTTTTTGGTAAAAACTCAACTCGTCGTGTTTGGAGGACAAAGAATGCTGAGTTGCAGCCAAAGAACACCATACCTACTGTGAAGCATGGGGGTGGAAACATCATGCTTTGGGGCTGTTTTTATGCAAAGGGACCAGGACGACTGATCCGTGTAAAGGAAAGAATGAATGGGGCCATGTATCGTGAGATTTTGAGTGAAAACCTCCTTCCATCAGCAAGGGCATTGAAGATGAAACGTGGCTGGGTCTTTCAGCATGACAATGATCCCAAACACACTGCCCGGGCAACGAAGGAGTGACTTCGTAAGAAGCATTTCAAGGTCCTGGAGTGGCCTAGCCAGTCTCCAGATCTCAACCCCATAGAAAATATTTGGAGGGGGTTGAAAGTCCGTGTTGCGCAGCAACAGCCCCAAAACATCACTGCTCTAGAGGAGATCTGCATGGAGGAATGGGCCAAAATAACAGCAACAGTGTGTGAAAACCTTGTGAAGACTTACAGAAACATTTGACCTCTGTCATTGCCAACAAAGGGTATATAACAAAGTATTTAGATAAACTTTTGTTATTGACCAAATACTTATTTTCCACCATAATTTGAAAATAAATTCATTAAAAATCCTACAATGTGATTTTCTGGATTTTTTTCCCTCATTTTGTCTGTCATAGTTGAAGTGTACCTATGATGAACATTACAGGCCTCTCTCATCTTTTTAAGTGGGAGAACTTGCACAATTGGTGGCTGACTAAATCCTTTTTGCCCCACTGTATCTGATATAGAGCAGAATTCATGGTTCCTTTTTTAAGGCAAATCGTCCATGGTTCTGAGGCAGCAAAGCATCCCCAAATCATCACACTACCACCACCATGCTTGACCGTTGATATGAGGTTCCTACTGTGGAATGCAGTGTCATCTATCCATATAACATTCTTCCAAGAGTCTTGATGATCATCCAGGTGCTTCCAGGTGTTTTTTGGCTAACTTCAGTCAACTTTTTGGTTGAGATGGTTCCCATTATGTCTGGCGAAAACCAAACACTGCATTCCAAGGTAAGAACCTCATGCCAATGGCCCTCCAACTGGTAATTACTAGTGGGAAACTCATCTATCATCCTTGAGCTCCAAGTAGGAGGTGGGAATTGTGAAGTTGTAAATACCAGTTGGATGCATTCACATGCTTTGAACTCGTTGAGAAACGCCCGATTGGCTAATGGCCAACAAGTTGTGTCAACCATAAACTAAAAGTACAGCTACAGTGCCTTGCGAAAGTATTCGGCCCCCTTGAACTTTGCGACCTTTTGCCACATTTCAGGCTTCAAACTGTATTTTTTTGTGAAGAATCAACAACAAGTGGGACACAATCATGAAGTGGAACAACATTTATTGGATATTTCAAACTTTTTTAACAAATCAAATACTGAAAAATTGTGCGTGCAAAATTATTCAGCCCCCTTAAGTTAATACTTTGTAGCGCCACCTTTTGCTGCGATTACAGCTGTAAGTCGCTTGGGGTATGTCTCTATCAGTTTTGCACATCGAGAGACTGAATTTTTTTCCCATTCCTCCTTGCAAAACAGCTCGAGCTCAGTGAGGTTGGATGGAGAGCATTTGTGAACAGCAGTTTTCAGTTCTTTCCACAGATTCTCGATTGGATTCAGGTCTGGACTTTGACTTGGCCATTCTAACACCTGGATATGTTTCTTTTTGAACCATTCCATTGTAGATCTTGCTTTAAGTTTTGGATCATTGTCTTGTTGGAAGACAAATCTCTGTCCAGTCTCAGGTCTTTTGCAGACTCCATCAGGTTTTCTTCCAGAATGGTCCTGTATTTGGCTCCATCCATCTTCCCATCAATTTTAACCATCTTCCCTGTCCCTGCTGAAGAAAAGCAGGCCCAAACCATGATGCTGCCACCACCATGTTTGACAGTGGAGATGGTGTGTTCAGGGTGATGAGCTGTGTTGCTTTTACGCCAAACATAACGTTTTGCATTGTTGCCAAAAAGTTCAATTTTGGTTTCATCTGACCAGAGCACCTTCTTCCACATGTTTGGTGTGTCTCCCAGGTGGCTTGTGGCAAACTTTAAACAACACTTTTTATGGATATCTTTAAGAAATGGCTTTCTTCTTGCCACTCTTCCATAAAGGCCAGATTTGTGCAATATACGACTGATTGTTGTCCTATGGACAGAGTCTCCCACCTCAGCTGTAGATCTCTGCAGTTCATCCAGAGTGATCATGGGCCTCTTGGCTGCATCTCTGATCAGTCTTCTCCTTGTATGAGCTGAAAGTTTAGAGGGACGGCCAGGTCTTGGTAGATTTGCAGTGGTCTGATACTCCTTCCATTTCAATATTATCGCTTGCACAGTGCTCCTTGGGATGTTTAAAGCTTGGGAAATCTTTTTGTATCCAAATCCGGCTTTAAACTTCTTCACAACAGTATCTCGGACCTGACCTGTGTGTTTCTTGTTCTTCATGATGCGCTCTGCGCTTTTAACGGACCTCTGAGACTATCACAGTGCAGGTGCATTTATACGGAGACTTGATTACACACAGGTGGATTGTATTTATCATCATTAGTCATTTAGGTCAACATTGGATCATTCAGAGATCCTCACTGAACTTCTGGAGAGAGTTTGCTGCACTGAAAGTAAAGGGGCTGAATAATTTTGCACGCCCAATTTTTCAGTTTTTGATTTGTTAAAAAAGTTTGAAATATCCAATAAATGTTGTTCCACTTCATGATTGTGTCCCACTTGTTGTTGATTCTTCACAAAAAAATACAGTTTTATATCTTTATGTTTGAAGCCTGAAATGTGGCAAAAGGTCGCAAAGTTCAAGGGGGCCGAATACTTTCGCAAGGCACTGTATCAGGCTTTTAAACAAATAATATTGTTCAAAAACCATATTAATAGATTGCTTTTAAACAATAATGTTTTGTAGTTGCATTTAACTGCTGAAAATGTTGTTATGCTGTTATCGCTGTCAGCGGTCACCATGTGGGAGATGTGAGAGAAGCACAAGGATGACAGACGGGTTTCCCACTAGTAACTACCAGTTGGAGGGCCGTTCAAATATAATTTTCCCAGTTGTATGTGGTAAACATAGAGAATGATAGAGATATCATCTTTATATATGTCCCATTATGATGTCTGTGGGTGCACGGGCAGTGCCATTGAGACCATCTCCATTTTGAAGTAGTACATTTTTCTTTTTACTACTACTTTACGAGTTGGCAAACAAACTGAAAGGGTGCATACTACCATCTAGAGTGTGTTGTTTGAATGGGTATAAAGCCACGGTTGGTGATTTACTGCCACCTACAGTTATGGAATGTTTGCTCACAAGAATAATTAATTGACTGATTCCTCCTGATGACCCGGATGGAATCATGTAAATCCTTCCTTCACCCATAGGACGGCGCACTCAGTTGACTACTTTAAAATGGTGGTAGCCCTCAATGGCAATGTCCATGCCAAAATGGGTTTTATCCATTTAGAGTCTTCCATGTAATTCGATGGTGGTAAATTCCCACTTCCCAATTGGTTAGGAACGCCGCATTACTCAATCAAATTATTTAAAAAGGAAAATCAGAACTGTTATTTTCCAATAATAAACACACATAAAATAGTAAAGAGTAGAAAGATACCATGAGGAATTGTGGTGTGTGTGTGCACTTCCCCCACAGAGATTAATCTGACTAAATCTCACCAAATCCCTCTCCTCACCCCTCCCATCCTCCTTTTGCTTTATCTGTCTGTGTCCTTTCAAAATTACAAAAGAGAAAAACTACATAGTCAACTGTCTTTTTGTTTTACACCACTCACTGCAAACCAGCCAACCCCCTCCCTCTCTCAGTTCCAGCCCTTCTGTTAGCTAACCTCACAGTGCCCTGATTCTGTCCCAAGCGAACCCCAGTCCTGGCTAACACCCTATATTGTTAAGGCCTCACTGAAACAATAGAGTAGGAAGTGGAGGGCGGAAGGATAGAGCCGAATGCCGCAGCTTAAACCATAGAAAAGCCATTTGTCACACTTTCTGTCTGTGTATCTGAAACTGTGTACACTATAACTGTGCTACACTTCTTGTTATGCGTCAAAGTGTGATGCTGATACCTTTGTGTCATATTCTGCTGTGTGTGTGTGTGTGGTGTGTGGTGTGTGTGTGTGTGGGTGCAGAGTGCAGGAAGTCTTTAAAAAATATATTAAAAAAATTATATTAAAAAAACGATAGACTAAAAAGATACTATGATATATAGCCTATTTTTTGTGTGTATTTTATAGATTAGGTCTATACATAGATTTGAACACAAATGTGAACACAAAAAATGAGTATGCCTATAAACACATGCACTCAAATTGCATGTGTGATGTCATTTCTTTCCACTGGACACAATACGTAAGCTATTATTTTACCGTAAAGGAAAACCAAACGGAAAGGGAGAGGGGGAGACGGCTTCAGCAGGGGGACATTCCTACAGCGCCTCCTTCACAACCGCAATCAGACAACCAGATTTGAATGCGCATAACGACATACTGTAGGATAATAGTCAGCGTTTTTTTTTACTTCAATGTACTGTATATTTTTATCTTCAATGTTAAGCCGAGCATATCTTCCAAAGAAGTGGTCTGTATCGATTTCGTACATTTTTATTGTGTTTATCCGTGTTGTTTTGATAAGCCTCGCCTGTGGATGATGATTTGACACTTCTATTACTTTTTATGTGAGGGGCGAGTAAAAAGCACAATCCCATTATTTTTAAATGGGCGTCATTTTCTGAAATTCACAGAGTGGAGAGAAAAACCGAGTTTGAGAGAGAGGAGACATCCGTTTGATAAGTGACAGTGAAGAAGGCGGACATTGTTATCCTCCACACACCACGCAATAGGACAAGCATGAGTCTGGATTCATATTTTTTGAGTGACTTCAAAGCCTTATGGTTTGATTGTTTTTCTATGGTGAATTTCAAATGACTGCCTCTCATAGGTTCATAATCAAAAGGAATGAATGTTATGCCATGAACAAATCCTTCAAACAGAGGGAATACAACATTTACTCGGACAACGAACGCAGATGCTCTGCAGCAGGTATTTTCTGAAAAGACGTGAAGATCTCAGTGAAAGAACATTGTCATATCTTTGTCCAAGGTTTTGCGATATAGGATTACGAGCCAGCTACAATAAAAACGAAATAACGGATTGAAGCAGCATGAAAACCTCACCCTGCCGACGGTAACCAAGGAAAAGAAAGGGGAAACAAGACAGACAGTAATGCATACTTGTTTCATAAAGGCCTCTAATCACAGATTATCATGTGAGATTTGAGAGTGATTGATTGACATTTGATAGAACAAATATTGCCATTGTTGCTTGGTTTTGTTATAGCAATAGCGACCTTGTTCAGAGCATTTTATAGCTCATAGAAAAACGTCAATTTGATCATGTGAAACATGTGCACTGTTCCCATTATCCATAGGCAAAGCCAAGAATTGCTGTTGGCCTACATTTGTTTCAACGGTGGGAAAGAGACAGTTGATAGTCACAATTCAGGGCAGACTAAAAAGCTTGCTTTTCATGCCCCATTGCAGAGCATCCCAGGAATTAAAGGCTACAGTTATTTTACCCTCAACTGCCTGTAATCAGGAAAGTCATTTTTTTCTCAGGTTATTGTATTACAATCAGTTAAAACAATATGGGGAGTGACAGTGAGATTTACAACAGAGAGTTGTCAAAGATGTCTGACGAGGATTTACTCGCCTGCTCTAAAGAAGAACTGGTGAGGCGACTGCGTAAAGAGGAGTCTGAAAAGATCTCTGCTCTTATCCAGCGTGGACGGCTGATAAAAGAAGTCAACAAACAATTACAAGGCCACCTGCTTGAGATCAGGGAGCTGAAAACCATCAACCAGCGTCTCCAGGAAGAAAACACAGAACTGCGCGACTTGTGCTGTTTTCTTGACGATGACCGACTAAAGGTGAATAAACTGGCCCGGGAATGGCAGCTGTTCGGTCACCACGCAGCCAAAGTGATGCGTGAGGATCTGGGCGGCTACTTGAAAAAACTGTCCGACCTAGAGCGCATGCAAGACGGATTAGTGAAGGAGAATCTGGACCTGAAAGAGCTCTGTCTGGTCCTGGAGGAGGAGTGTGTTAGCAGGAGTGACTCCAGTCCCGGTGGATCCACTGAGCTCAACCTGCCGTGCATGGTGTCCCGAGACCTCGGGGATGGAAGTTCAAGCACTGGGAGCGTTGGTAGTCCGGACCAGCTCCACCTGGTTTGCTCACCTGATGACTGAAGATGGAACAGAGCTGGATACTTTCACTGATTAGTGAAAAAGCACGATACAGCGAAATATGGGTCGAGGAAATATGTTGACATTGTAGGAATATAATTGTTTACAGCATTCATTGCTAGAACACAAACTTTGTTGGGATTCTTTTAAGAAGATAGCATATTACACGAAATACAGCAACATCTCCAAAATGGCAGCCAGTCAGGTGTGCCTTCAGCACCTGCTGCTGTCCTAACGAAAACTTGAAAAAGAATCCTGAAGAGAAAATAAAAATGCTTTTTCCTGGACAGATGACAGCCCTACAGAGACATTAGACACTAAAGATCAAGATTTTTTGGAATTATCATTTCTCAATTTGTATTTATTTTTTTGACCAATCTTGTCAGAGGTTTTCCTCTTTTCAGTGATTGAGACTGTATATGGTTAACATTAGAAGGTGTTGTTGGAAGGAGGTTGAGTTAGGATGTTATCTCATGCACTGGACTGTCCTGGCAGTGGACTACTTTTCACCGTATTGCACTGGACAAAGCTACCATGGATCCCTGTAGATTCATATCTCAACACAGATTTGAGCCATACTAGTACATGATATCCAAAACCATTTAAAATTTTGAAGGATGAGTTTTTTTTTGTGAGAGACCTTTAAATAACATTTAAATCATGTAGATGATGCATTCAGTCCCTCGGGTCAGGATTGGAGTGCTGTGTGTATGAAAACACAAACTAACAATGAAATTGTGTATTATCAGCCCTGTCTTGGCAGCCCTTCAGTTTTACACTGAAATTGCACGAGAGACATAGTGTGCTACAGTAATTTAGGCTGTACAATACACTAAACATGGCACCGCTGATTTGTGTCTTACACCTGCACCTATGAACTCAACTCAACTCAGAACTGAACTGCCCAGGCAGTTCTCAACCAGCCACTTTTGTATCAAACTGGTAGGTCTAGACTGGAGTTTACGAGATGATGGATTTATAGATGCTGGCGACTAGTCTCTTTATTATTGTTATGCTTATTAGAACTGCTTCACATTTTCTGTTTCAGTTGCCAGTAGTCAGGATCCCAATATAACTCATGTTTTGTGGTAATTCTGTAGAGCTACTCTCTCATTGTCTTCATTAACTTGACCTATCAGTATTACTTCATTAATGAATACACATTTCTGTTTTGTGCATATAGAACATGCTCCTGGATTGGATAAGATTTGCTTTTTGGGCTTTAATTGGTGGGCTGCTCGTAGTGCATTGAAGACCTTTAAATACACTGGCTGAGACACTCAATCGTGTTATGACCTTTGTGTGTGCAGGAAGGCCATTTTACATGGTGTAACGTGAGTGATTGATTGATCTCGCGATCTGTTTGTCCCAGACTGCAGTTGATTGATGTTCCTGTCCATGTCATACAGCCTGACATTGTGGATATTCATCAGGTTTATTGTTGGACCTGTTTGCACAGCAAGGAGATCTGGAGTGGACAGTAACACTTTCATCAACTTAGTGAAACACAGAGAGCTCCTTTGACAGCGAGGAACACACATAGGCACTCTCTCTTCTAACCCCTATACTTATCATATGCTCTCTGGGCCCCGTGTGAGTGAGTGACTCACTTCATTTGCGAGAACTACAGTAACAAGAGAACTCTGTGTTCAGGAATCAGGGTCATGGTAAACAGTTCTCCATTTACTAGACTCATTATGATCTACTCCTCTACTTTCCTGGACTCCCTCTTACTGTAAACATGCTTTCCCATTCAATCAAACCAAGATGTCTCATTGTGACCTCATTTTCTTCTCGCTCGTTATCTTTCATACTCGGCACATCTGAAATGTTAATGTGTTCTTTTCATCTGTTTGTATCTGCCAGTGATCCAGTTCTTTGCCTTTTACAAGGACAACCATAGAGGAATGGCCAGTTTGCCACTCCCTTTCCTCCCCAGCATCCATTACCCCCTTCTGTAAGGTTGCTAGGCAGCAGCATCAAGCAGGATCTATTCAAAATGGAACTACTAACTAATTGGTTTAACACTAAGGAATATTCTTTAACCCTTTTGTACTATTTTAAAGCATAGAATTTGCTTGGACTTGACAATGTGATATTTGCATCGGTATATTATCAAACATACTTGATCACCACCAAATCAACATCCGTAGCCTTGTCTTTATAGTCTCTTTTATTGCACTGCTTTGTAAGATCGCATCAAAATGAAGGCACTGCCCACTATAAACCCACAGTCAAAAGAGAACACATTATCAAAAATATACACTACACGCTCAAATACATGTCTATATATATTCTATATTTACTCCCATGGTCCTGCCTTAGTTGTCTTAAATGTTCCCAGAATAATGCGGTTTTGCATAAATGAAATAAATTATATTGTATTAAACTACAATATGTATACATTTTTTTATATAAAGATAGCACATTATGAGAAAGATTACAACTTGGCACACATGTATGATTATCCTAAAACAAAACCAACGTGTTTATTACCATGTTGTTACAGGTAATAAAGGCCAGTGTTCATACAGAACATGTAAGGCTTCAGTAAATTGATGTGGTTCCTACATTTCAAATGCAGAAATATCACCATTATTGACAAAGTGCACAAAGTTGATGCATTTTTGTTTGAACATTTGCACAATTCTACCTCTTGGGTTTTGAGCATAACACATATAGTTAGTCAGATGTTAAATGCATCAGGGAAAACAAAAAAATAGTGTAACAACACAATCCTTTAAATATGAGTCGTTTGCGTCACCATAATGCTTTGCGAGTGTCAGCTTGTGTGTTAGCTTTTGTATGGCACCCATGTCGTTGTCATAATCGTCGTCATCTTCATAACCGCCAGTGTTGTCACTCAGTCTTTTCCAACATGGAAGCCCATTAAATCACAGTGTGAAGATGGTAGGGGAGTTTAGGGAGTGATCTGATTGGTCCCCACTGCTGCTGCTACGGCGATGGGCAATACTACAGGGCTGGGGGTTTCGAGACTGCTGGGCCACATCCTGTTGAGAGGAAGATGGCAGAGGCGGTAGAGCCTGGGATGAACTAGTGGAACTGGAGTCTAGAGAGCCATTGGGATAACTGAAGACCAGACTAGCCATGAAAGGAGTAAGAGATGGAGTAGAAATAAGAATTGGGGTGTGAAGGGACTCAGATTCTATGGGGACGGTAAAGGATGTCACAGGACGAGCAGGGATAATAATTTGGGGTTTGGGCTTCTTAATCTTTGATTGGCTCTTTACTGAGGACCGTGGTAGGTCCTCAGGCTCGATTTTAATTCCTAATGTGGGAAGCCCTGAGCTCGGGTCAGAATCCAAGTCAGAGTCCTGGATCTTGCAAATGGGACGGTGGGCCTCTATGACCAACTCTAGCTTTTCTTTCTCCTTCTGTAGTTGAGCAATCTCCTTCTGCAGATGGGACTTTTTAACTTCCAACTCGTCTGTCTCCTAAGAAAGGGAAAACGAAAGAGAAAAGGTTAGGGTTGTATTGTCAATCTATTTATTTTTTCAATTGGCACAAAAACCCAGTAGTTAAAACATTAAATGTGAGTGTCTTATAAACAGGTGATATGATTTACAAAACGTTAAAAAGTATGTTAATAAGCCTCAAATTAAACTTACACTTTGCAGCGTGTCTGTCAGCTCACGTCGGCGGTTACGACACTTGGCAGCTGCCTGTTTGTTTCGCTCCCTCCTTATTCTGCGTCTTGCCAACTCCTCTGGGGACAACTAAAGTGAGAGAAAGACATTTGATGACTACGAAAAAAAGTACCAATAAGTTTGACAAAAATGTACTACAACTTGAAAGACATCTAGCTCAACGCAATTGAAGGGGACTGCACTAAACAGCAGATTACTAAAATGTGTTGTGAAATACTACCACCTTGTGTATAAACTGAGTCACTACATTCAAACTTTCACAACGTCATTTTGTAACATCTGAGACTTTTGTCACGCCCTTCCTCCAATTTAATTTAACATTTTGTCCAGTTATTTGTTTCTTTTCATCCAATTTTTCCCGCCCCTGTATTATGATGATTCACTCAGACCCCCGTTGTGACTCCGGTATGAGTCATATGACTTGCCCCGCTGAGTCACACGATAGCCCATTTCCCATCCCATCAAGCTCAATCAATCACACATTCTGGAAGTGTAACTGATAGCCAACGGGTATAAAAAGCATATACCCTCAAGGAAAACAAAAACGCACTACTAATAGTAGTTAAGCAATTTGATAATTACTTGATGTGTTGCCGTCTTACATTTCGTGAACCCGCACGTCAGATATATTTTCTCTCAAAATCAAAAACAGGCTGATAAAAGCTGTCATTTTCTAGCACTTAGCCTAATAAGTCACTAACGTCAAATGAGCGGCGTATCTCAAACGATTATAAAGCAGGTCAGTGTACATAGCTGTTCCAAAGTACATAGGCCTAGGTGTCAACCGAAACAGATGTGGTCAACCTCTGCATCATCTGGAATTTCCAAATGTTCACCCCCAAAAAATCTAGCCCATTCAAAAGAGAGCTCTCAGAAATATTTGTTTCTGTAATTTAGTTTTCCTCCTATCAGACAGAATGGGTGTGTGGTAATGTCTCACTGCCATATCAGAAGTATAAGTCAGTCACCGACACTACAGGATATTACTCACTACTGACACCGACTCAGCCATCCGTCTCTACACCTCTGTGAAGTCCTTAGTTGCCCTTTTCCATGCCCCTCTCAGTCCCAACGAAGCACTGGAATTCTAAGCCTCTCTGTGTCCAGTGTAGCATTATTAATAAGACAACTACACGGAAAAGGGTCTACTAGTGCAGAGCGATTAACCGAAATGTCTATTGTTTTTTTAAAGAACTAATTGACAGAAGTCAGTTCAATTATTTGATTTCCATTTTGTTTTTCCCTGTAGAGATAAATCAGATGAAGCCTGAACTGTCTGGTGTAGTAGGGAGGTGTAGTTTCCACCAGGCCAATATTCTACAGTTTAGCTCAGAAAATATTGTAATTAACTACAATGACCATAATCCATTGTGCTCCTGCTTAAACTTGTCTGGTCTGAGCGGAGCAGACATGGAGACAGAGAAGAGAGAATGCCCGATCGAGAGGGCTAGAAAGCAGTTGCTTTGCGAGCTTGAAAATACATGATCTAAGTCAGGGCCCGAGTTTGGGAAACCCTGATCTAAGTGATTGATAGTTGGTATTCAGCAGTCAAAGTATGCCTTATTTATTTTGAAAAATTATTAAAATAGTGATTTTGTCAGACAGCATAGGCAGCAAAGTTCTACAGAGATGATGACTCAGAATGAAATAATTAAGTCATCAAATAAAACAAATATTTTATTAAAGTATATTAAAGTAAAGTTATGTGAATAAATGATGATTAATAAGTGATAAGTCACAACCATCATGGGACTTTTATTAACTGGTTTATTCAGTGTTAAAGCATTCAGCCCACACAAAAACCATGAGATTTTTTAAATAAATCGAACTGAAACCAAACCGACTTCAAAAGGTACTAATCACTCAGCACTATGGCTTACTAAACTATACCTCTTCAAAATGCATGTTGTGATAAGTGACCTTACGATTCATCTACATTTATGGTCAAATATCCACCGACATTCTGGCACAATACCTACCTACCTTTTGAAATAAGAGTTTCACACTCTGCTGGCTAAAGACAAAACATATTCTTACATAGTCATCGTTCCTGCGTCTGGTCGTGCTTCCAGAACTTGCCGCGGCCCTTATGACCCCTGGTCTGTAAAGGTGTGGTTGGGAAGGTGAGGGGTTGAAGGACCTCATTCCTGCTACAGGTGGGTAAGGAGGACGTGGAGGCCGCGAGGGGCCAGCTGGACCGATGAGGGAGGGCTGGACCAACCACTGGAGGTCTTGGTTGGAAGTGATGTCGTTGAGACTGGGAATAAACTGACTGCCTCCTGCCACAGTGAACTTCTGAGGAGAGCAAGAGCAACAAAAAGAATGAGAGCAAAAGAGAGCGAGATTAGCGTAATGAGATTGACAAGCAGAAGGATTTAAAGCAAAACTATTATTTTGAACCAGATATTTGACATGGACATATGCATGTATCAGGACATGAAGGCAACAATTTTGATAGACTCAAAATGAATGGTTAAATACATCCATCACGTGTCTCAAGTCAACATAAACCCACAATCAGACAATGGTAATCAGATTTACACCATGGCTATAATACGTTGCCTACTACATTTCTTATGTCATTATTATTCCATTACTACTCTATTATTAATATATTCTGCAATTAATACTATTAAGCAATATAATTATTGGGGGAAAACTTTAAACAAACATTATTTGAATGTATTGCTCTTATTAAAGTTTATCAACATAGCCCATATTTGTGCCACCTACCTGATGTTGTTGAGTGGTTGAGGTGCTGGTGTCCTGGGATACTGCGCTCGATCCGGTGTGTGGGGACCCAGAGTCGCTGTTGGGGTACGTAGAGCTGCCTCCGCGGCCCATGTCCCCAAAGTTCCGGTACATCTTTGATTGTAAACTGCTATCCCGATGAATGCAAAGTAATCCAGAGGAGTTTTATGAATAGCAAGCGGTGAAGTGAACGATGCGTTCGAGTAGTGTCACGTTCACTTTTCAAACGTTGGGGAAACCCTCCTTGTTGCGGGAAGTTGGTAGGATCTGAAAATATGTATCCTGAAAGGGGAAGAAGGAAACTTCTAATGAAAAGCTTGTTCTTGTGTATGACTAAATTCTCTCAAATAAATGTAAAATTACTCCTTACTTACATGGATCATTCCAGTTGGACTGAAAAGTATAGAGTGATCGTAGAATTATAAACGTCTAAACCAATACTATAGTTTTTCCACGCCCCTCCCAAATTACTGGAAATGGTGTTGTCTAGTTTTCGGTGTGTAACTGACCACGTGCGAATGACGTTTTTGGCCATATATGGTGAGTTTCCTCCAGCAAGTGTTCCCGGGAATCCTCATTGCCAGTTTGGTTGTTTAAATCAAATTGTATTGGTCACATATACGTATTTAGCAGATGTAGCGAAAGGCTTGTGTTCCTAGCTCCAAAAGTGCAGTAGTATCTAACAATTTACAACAATACACACAAATCTAAAAGTAAAAGAATGGGATTAAGAAATATTTAAATATTAGAATGAGCAATGTCTTAGTGGCATTGACTACAATACAGTAGAAGCTGTTTTTCAGTCTCGGTCCCAGCTTTCACGCACATGTACTGACCTCGCCTTCTGGATGATAGAGGGGTGAACAGGCCGTGGCTCGGTTGGTTGATGTCCTTCATGATATTTTTCGCCTTCCTGTGACATCGGGTGCTGTATGAGTCCCCCGGTGATGCGTTGGGCAGACCGCGCCACCCTCTGGAGAGCCCTGCGGTTGCGGTCGGTGCAGTTGCCGTCCTATGGACAGGACGCTCTAAACTGTGCACCTGTAAAAGTTCGTGAGGGTCTTAGGGGCAAATATGAATTTCTTCAGCTCCCGAATCTACAAAACTATGGGGCAAAACAAATGGGGTTGGCTTAGATTTGTGACAACATGTAAACTATATATTTGATCTCCAATGTTTATTGAAAACATGAAAAGACGTTTGCACAATGACCACTTGTCTCAAATACATTGTTAGTTGTTGGTTAGCTAGCTTGCGAGTTTTAGCAGACATTCAATCAGTCAAAACACCAAATCAAAACGTTATCAAGAACAAGCTTAAACTAGTTTAAATGACTCACGTACGATTCCCAATCCCCACATGGCAGTTTCTTGTCATTGTTGGTAGCTATCTGGCCATCCAGAATCACAACAACTCACGGACATCTGTCCAATTGAAGCGTGTGTATTGTTTTGGTGTTATTGTCAGCTAACCCATAACAGGAGCGGAAAGCACGCTCTCTGCCCCATACCTTGCATCCACTTTCTTTTTCTTGAACACATAAATCTAGGGAAGACTGCCTGAAGGAGGTCAGTCAGCGGAATGGCACTTTGGCTGCGTTTAGACTGGTGTTTTCACTAATTGGTCTTTTGACCAATCAGATCAGCTCTGAAAAATATGTGATGTGATTGGTAAAAATACCAATTTATGGCAAAAATATCCGAATTTGGTTTGCCAGTGTGAACGCAAAATGTGAATTATTTCTCCATCTGTTTCAACTGTCTTTGGCAGTGTCAGTAACTTCCTGTTTTCTATGTAGTCTACTGTCAAACGCTTCTTAAATCCTAAATGTGCAGCGACTGCCACCATATCTCTAGTAGTGGCGATATCACTGAACCGCTAAAGTCCCTGCTCTCCCTTATGGCTCGATTGTGGTTGAGTTCCCGCCATGGTTGACTCATCTTTTGTGAATAACTACCGAGTATTATCAAAGCCAATACATAGCCTACTGTATGATTCAGTTGCAATTTATACCAGCTTGTCTCTTAGGATATAGAATAAGGCTACAACTTAGCAGCATGCATTATGATTGATATTGATAATTGATATGTATTGAAGATACAGTGAATCATCACTGTTTTATCATCTTTATCATTTGAGCCATTTTGCTCTTACTGTTGTTTTTGGCACTCACCAACATCACAATGCGTGAAAGTGAAAGATGTATAAAACATTTTATTTATTTAATTTTATTTAACCTTCACCTAGGCAAGTCAGTTAAGAACAAATTCTTATTTACAATGAAGGCCTAGCAACAGTGGGTTAACTGTCTTGTTCAGGGGCAGAGCGACAGATTTATAAAGCATCACATTTTTGTCTTATGCATCACAGTGACCTAATATTACTTTCACTTCCTTATTTTCAGGTTTACTTTGCCTGTATTATTTCTTTTTGTGGGGAGACACGTGCACTTCTCTCTCTGTGGCATACTATATGAATGACACATCATGTTAAATGAAAATATAGGGGAAGGTGAAGATGACTTAATGCCTCTGGAATGCCATGATGACACACCGTTTCTGTCTCTATATGACATGCCACAACATGCTGACCAGCCCGGGATTTTTTTCCACACCAATTGACTCAGACGTGCATCATTGATGCATCATAGACGTAGACTACATATACATGCAGAGGTAGCTACAGTGGTACACACCGTACAACCATGCACATTACAACACCCAGATGCATTTTCTAAGTCTTCATGTTTTTTTCATATGTCACATCACATACTCATCCAATCCCCCATAACACACACACACACACACACACACACACACACACACACACACACACATGCAATCTCCTACCATATACACTAACATCTAATATGGATGAGTAATTTCCCTGTCTTTTTGTGTATCTTTGATAAATAATGTTTTGTTGATATGTTGTTCATTTGATTATGTATCAGATTAGAAGTAATAACCTTCACAATTACCAAGTGTATTTAATTAGTCACCATGAGTCACTGTTTCTTTCAGAAGACAACATGGGCTACCTTCTATAAAACTAAAGTTAGCCAGAGGAATAGTGCACTGTAATTTGGTTTTATGTAAATCAACACTGTGTTTAGAACGGGTTTTTGTTATATATATTTGTTACATTTCTTAGGTGACAGATACGCATAGAAGCAGAAAATAGCCAACTAATTGAAGCAAGCAGGGTCAAGCTGAAGTAATGTTCCTCTGTTCAACAGTTTTGACTTTTGGCACAAGCTGCCTACAATTCTTGATAAATGTGTAGTTTGAGTGCATTCTTTGAGCATAAATTGTTTCTGTGTCCAAGCTCTAGATGACAATCCACCTCTTCAAGGAGATAGGATACTGCTAGTACCATAGACGCTCAGGAGGTAGCTGATTTAGCTTGATCTTGGCCATAGTTATATAAATATCTATATGGCTGTATATGCTACCAGGACTGCCCAACCCCCTTTCTGGAGATCTACGGTCCTGTGGGTTTTCAGTCCAACCCTAGTTTAACACACCTGATTCTACTAATTAGTTTCTCAAAAAGACCTTAACTAGCTGAAGCAGATACGCTAAATTAGGGTTGGACTGAAAACCCACAGGGCAGTAGATCTCAGGAAGAGGGTTTGGCAGGCTTGTGCTATATAGAGCCTATTCAGATCTTTTTTTCACTAATTGGTCCAGTCAGATCAGCTCTGAAAAAGATCTTGATGTAAAAAGTACCAATTACTTAGTGGAAAAAGGGTCAGAATTGAGTTGTCTGTGGTAACGCAGTCTATGTGGCTCTCTATAGCATATATACACATCATACACACTAAAATACAGTAGAATAGAATACAGTATACACATATGAAATGAGTAAAGCAGTATGTAAACATTATTCAAGAGACTAGTGTTCCATTATTAAAGTGACCAGTCAATGCCACGCCGACATTGCTCATCCTAATTCCAATATTTACTTTTAGATTTGTGTGTATTGTTGTGAATTGTTAGATATTACTGCACTGTTGGAGCAAGGAACAGAAGCATTTCGCTACACCCGCAATAACATCTGCTAAATATGTGTATGTGACCAATAAAATTAGATTTAGAATACATGTGTATTCATGTCATAATATTCTAAATGTTTGACATGGTAAAGACTCTACAGCAATCCTTTTTACACCGGCCAAGGTTGAAGGAGCTGATGATAATGCACGTTTCCTGATTCACCACAACAGATATCCCGGAAAACCAATCAGTGCACAGGCTGAATCTTTATTGGTCGTCATAAATGACCACAGCCACAAAGTCATAAATATGGCTAAACCCCGCCAATTTCTACATTTGATCTTCTTACACTGCTAACTTTATGCCTAACCTTAAATGCCTAACCTTTATACCTAACCTTACATTTTAAGATATAGACCATTTTGACTTTGTGGCTGTGGTAACAACCATCTTTATGGTTGTGACGAGAGTGAGTACAGCTTCGACCGGAAGTTATTTTTGGTAGCACGTCAGGAGAGCAATTTAGCGTACCTTTTATTTTATTATTATTTTTATTTCACCTTTATTTAACCAGGTAGGCAAGTTGAGAATAAGTTCTCATTTACAATTGTGACCTGGCCAAGATAAAGCAAAGCAGTTCGACACATACAACAATACAGAGTTACATATGGAGTAAAACAAACGTACAGTCAATAATACAGTAGACAAATAGGTCTATATATGATGTGAGATAAGGGAGGTAAAGGCAAAAAAAAAGGCCATAATGGCGAAGTAAATACAATATAGCAAGTAAAACACTGGAATGGTAGATTTGCAGTGGAAGAATGTGCAAAGCAGAAATAAAAATAATGGGATGCAAAGGAGGAAAATAAATAAATAAATACAGTAGGGGAAGAGTTAGTTGTTTGGGCTAAATTATAGATGGGCTATGTACAGGTGCAGTAATCTGTGAGCTGCTCTGACAGCTGGGGCTTAAAGCTAGTGAGGGAGATAAGTGTTTCCAGTTTCAGAGATTTTTGTAGTTCGTTCTACTCATTGGCAGCATAGAACTGGAAGGAGAGGCGGCCAAAGGAAGAATTGGTTTTGGAGGTGACCAGAGAGATATACCTGCTGGAGCGCATGCTACAGGTGGGTGCTGCTATGGTGACCAGCAGGGTCTTGTAGATGACCTGAAGCCAGTGGGTTTGGCGACGAGTATGAAGCGAGGGCCAGCCAACGAGAGACTACAGGTCGCAGTGGTGGGTAGTATATGGGGCTTTGGTGACAAAATGGATGGCACTGTGATAGACTGCATCCAATTTATTGAGTAGGGTATTGGAGGCTATTTTGTAAATGACATCGCCCAAGTCGAGGATCGGAAGGGTGGTCAGTTTTACGAGGGTATGTTTGGCAGCATGAGTGAAGGATGCTTTATTGCGAAATAGGAAACCAATTCTAGATTTAACTTTGGATTGGAGTTGTTTGATGTGAGTCTGGAAGGAGAGTTTACAGTCTAACAGACACCTAGGTATTTGTATTTGTCCACATATACTAAGTCAGAACCGTCCAGAGTAGTGATGCTGGACGGGCGGGCAGGTGCAGGCAGCGATCGGTTGAAGAGCATGCATTTAGTTTTACTTGTATTTAAGAGCAATTGGAGGACACGGAAGGAGAGTTGTATGGCATTGAAGCTTGTCTGGAGGGTTGTTAACACAGTGTCCAAAGAAGGGCCAGAAGTATACAGAATGGTGTTGTCTGAGTAGAGGTGGATCAGAGACTCACCAGCAGCAAGAGCGACATCATTGATGTATACAGAGAAGAGAGTCGGCCCAAGAACTGAACCCTGTGGCAGCCCCATAGAGACTGCAAGAGGCCCAGACAAGACAACAGGCCCTCCAATTTGACACACTGAAGTCTATCAGAGAAGTAGTTGGTGAACCAGGCGAGGCAATCATTTGAGAAACCAAGGCTATCGAGTCTGCCGATGAGGATGTGGTGATTGACAGAGTCGAAAGCCTTGGCAAGGTCAATGAATATGGCTGCACAGTATTGTTTCTTATCGATGGCGGTTAAGATATCGTTTAGGATCTTGAGCGTGGCTGAGGTGCACCCATGACCAGCTCTGAAACCAGATTGCATAGCGGAGAAGGTGCGGTGGGATTCGAAATGGTCGGTAATCTGTTTGTTGACTTGGCTTTCGAAGACTTTAGAAAGGCAGGGTAGGATAGATATAGGTCTGTAGCAGTTTGGGTCAAGAGTGCCCCCCCTTTGAAGAGGGGGATGACCGCAGCTGCTTTCCATTCTTTGGGAATCTCAGACGACACAAAAGAGAGTTTGAACAGGCTAGTGACAGGGGTTGCAACAATTTCGGCAGATAATTTTTAGAAAGAAAGGGTCCAGATTGTCCAGACCTTAACTCTAACCTTAACCTAAGTCTCATAACCTGATGCGGAAGAGCCAACTTATACTTGATCCGAAAATGTTGTCGGAGACTCTGTATGGAGGTGATGCAATCGAGGGGACTTCAGAGCTCAGTGCCGCATGGCTGTGGGCCCCAAATTTTGTAACAATGCAGAGGGCTCTGTGTAGCTCCGTGTTGACATAATTGTTTTGATAGTAGGTGGAGGCGGGAGGTCCTGTGTAAACACAAACTCACTTCCTTGACAACATCCTTCGCAACAGCTCTGAGCTTTGCTGCAAAGCGCAAGAAGCATGAATGCTCTTACTTCTGCAGAGGCCCTATAACTGTAAATGCTGCACGGCCAATGCAGATGTCAGATTTACCATGTAATGCCTTTAAATTCTTCAAACCTGTTACGAAAAAGTCAATTCCGGTTGTAGCTGTACACATTCTAGTCAGAACCCATCTTTATTTATGCCAATATAAGCGCAAATAGAACAATACAACTTTGATATAAGTATTTTGCTAATAGTTAGTGCTATCTGGAATCCTTAAGACGTCTCTACCATGGATTCTAACCTTAACCACTACCTAACTTTAACCTTATCCATTTTTTTATTTGTGTGTTTTTATTTATTTATTCATTTTATTTTATATTAACAAACAAATATCAACAAACAAAAGAGGAATAGCCACATGCAAACAAACATACATAAAAGCAATTTATATTGCCAGGAATCCTAAACAAACTAATTACATTAATTAATAATACAAGTTAATTACCTTTTTGTTTTTCATTTTAGTTAAAGTAGTGCCAAGTTGCTGAAATTCAAATTCATCACATGTTAGGTTTTGAATTAGCAATATGCATTTGCGAATATGAAATTTACCTAATATTATTAGCAGTATAATTAAATATACTTAAACTTTATCAATGTCAGTATTTCTTAAATAAATAATTATATTTTACCTGAAGTATTTTAAATATGAACTCCAATAAGGGGTAACGTCAGAGTTGGGACGTCCCAAGGTTGCCAGATAGCCAAATGGTTATCCACGCTGCCACGCAGGCAGAGAAGGAGACCAATAATAGGTTAAGGTAATGTAAAAGGGGCGGGTTCTACGAAGGCCCAGCGTACGTATGTAGGTGAAGTTTGGGCTTTTTAAATAGTTTATATTTTATTCCATGAGTAACTAGGTTATAGTGTTATCAATCTTTTAAATATAAATGTGTACGTTGAAATATGTTATTCTACTTTAATTAACTGTCAATTGTTCTCACAGAAATGGTGGCAAAAACTAACCATCTCTCAGTTAGCTAGCACACATTAGCGAACTAGCAAGAGAAACCAGCACTAGCTAGCTAGTGACGTTAGTGTACACCATTGAAAATAGCTAGTTCATTAACGTTACTGGATGTGAAGATCCAGCAACGTATGAAGGAGCGTTGCAGGCCGTTATCAAACCAGAATATTGTGTTTCTATTTTTGAACAGCTGTTTACAATGGACCTTCCACAGCATGGTTACAGAGCAAGTGGTAAGTAACGTTAGTTACAGCTAAAATGTTCTCTGGAGCTAGCTAGAGTTAGGCAAGCAAGGCTGTCATTGCATCATGCTACAGGTTGAATACTCAGTCACTTTTAGAGTCTCATAATTGCTTTGGGACTCAGTATTGTCATGCTTCACCATAGTTGAGGAACCCCGGCTCAACTCCATTCTCTTATATGGATGCTGAGTTGGGTTTTCATGACTGGTCGCGGAATTTGCTAGCAACAACATTGAGTCACCATCAGTCGATTCTGAAAACGCTTAACGGTATATGTTTGTTCTGTACAAGTGCGTTCCTTCCGCGGGGTGCCGAAATTAATACTTAAAATAATAACTTTTAGCGAATACAACCACCGATTTTTTTTCTTTTTTTTCCCGTTGACGTCCCAATGATCCCGGTTTGCATTGAAACAATTTAATCTAGTTTAGGTAGTATGAGCAACGAGGAAAATGTCGATTGTATTCGTTAAAAGTATGAATTTCGACACCTCGCGGAAGGACCGAAGTTGTACAGGTATGGTGACTAAATGTTGTTGCTAACAGATCCAGAGACCAGTCCTCAACTTAACTTCGCCTCTATATAAGAGAACGTTTATACATTGTGAAATAATAGTGAAGACATCAACTATGAAATAACACAGAATCATGTAGAAACCAAAAAAGTGTTAAACAAATCAAATAGCCACCCTTTGCCTTGATGACTGCTTTGCACACTCTTGGCATTCTCTCAACCAGCTTCACCTGGAATGCTTTTCCAACAGTTTTGAAGGAGTTCCCACATATGCTGAGCACTTGTTGGCTGCTTTTCTGTCACTCTGCAGTCTGACTCATCCCAAACCATTTCAATATGGTTGAGGTCGGGGGATTGTGGAGGCCAGGTCATCGGATGCAGCACTCCATCACTCTCCTTCTTGGTCAAATTGCCCTGACACAGCCTGGAGGTGTGTTGGGTCATTGTTCTGTTGAAAAACAAATGATAGTCCCACCCGTTCACTCACACCGCATCTCACAGACATGGCGGTTGGGTCCAAAAATCTCCCACACATTTCCACTGGTCTAATGTCCATTGCTCATGTTTCTTGGCCCAAGCAAGTCTCTTCTTATTGGTGTCCTTCAGTAGTGGTTTATTTGCAGCAATTTTACCATAAAGGCCTGATTCATGAAGTCTCCTATGTTGATGTTGAAGATGTGTCTTTTACTTGAACTCTGTCTGACACATTTATTTGGGCTGCAATTCCTGAGCCTGGTAACTCCTAATGAACTTTCATCATAGCACTTGATAGTTTTTGTGACTGTACTTGAAGAAACTTTCAAAGTTATTGAAATATTCTGGATTGACTGACCTTTGTCTTAAAGTAATGATGGACTGTCATTTCTCTTTGCTTATTTGAGCTGTTCTTGCCATATTATATAGACTTCATCTTTTACCATATAGGGCTATCTTCTGTATACCACCCCTACCATGTCACAACACAACTGATTGGCTCAAACGCATTAAGAAGGAAAGAAATTTCACAAATTAACAAGGCACACCTGTTAATTGAAATGCATTCCAGGTGTCTACCTCACGAAGCTGGTTGAGAGAATGCCAAGAGTGTGCAAAGCTGTCAAGGCAAAGGGTGGCTACTTTGAAGATTATAAAATGTATTTTGATTTAACACTTTTTTTGGTTACTACATGATTCCATATGTATTATTTCATAGTTTTGATGTCTTCACTATTATTCTACAATGTAGAACATGGTAAAAATAAAGAAAAACCTGGAATGAGTATGTGTCCAAACTTTTGACAGGTAGTGTCATTTTTCACATTTATTATCAATACAAATTATTTCTGATATGACGTCATACAATACTACAGAGGGACACATCTCCATCTCATTTCATCCCTCTGTAGCAAAGCCAAGAGCTCGTGCAGGTCCCCACACCGGGGACCCTCTCCTCTTTGCAGATACCAGTTCTGCAGCGCCACCAATGAACAATCAGGGTTATTACACTCCTGGATACAACATTGGAGGGGCTCCAGTCGGAGGACCAGAGGATGCTGGGGTCAACAACCTGTTTGCTGACCCAATGGCCAGTGCAGCCATGATGTATGGCTCTTCCCTGGCCAACCAGGGAAAGGACATTGTTAACAAGGAGGTTAGAGAATCACAGAGGCTGGTCTCATTTTCATTAGGATGATGGTTACATTCCAAAAAACTAGCAGCTGAATGCACTAAAGTTGCTGCAGGTACAGTGCCTTCGGAAAGTATTCAGACCACTTTTTCCACATTTTGTTACCTTACACCCATATTCTAAAATGGATTAAATGAAACAATTTCCTCAGCAATTTACACCCACTACCCCATAATAACAAAGTGAAAACACATTTTTTGCTAATTTATAAAAAATAAATAAAAACGTATACCTTATTTACGTAAGTATTCAGTCCCTTTCTATGGGACTTGAAATTGAGCTCAGGTGCATCCTGTTTCCATTGATCATCCTTATGATGTTTCTACAACTTGATTGGTGTCCACCTGTGGTAAATTCATTTGATTGGACATGATTTGGAAAGGCACACCTGTCTATATAAGGTCCCACAGTTGACAGTGCATGTCAGGGCAAAAAACAAGCCATGAGGTCTAAGGATTTGTCCCTAAAGCTCTGAGACAGGATTGTGCCGAGGCACAGATCTGGGGAAGTACGCAAAAAATGTCTGCAGCATTGAAAGTCCCCAAGAACACAGTGGCCTCCCATCATTCTTAAATGGAAAAAGTTTAGAACCACCAAGACTCTTCCTAGAGCTGGCCACCTGTCCAAACTGAGCAATCGGGGGAGAAGGGCCTTGGTCAGGGAGCTGACCAAGAACCCGATGGTCCCTCTGACAGAGCTCCAGAGTTCCTCTGGAGATGGGAGAACCTTCCAGAAAGACAACCATCTCTGCAGCACTCCACTAATCAGGCCTTTTTTGGTAGAGTGGCCAGATGGAAGCCGCTCCTCAGTAAAAGGTACATGACCTCCCGCTAGCAGTTTGCCAAAAGGCATGTAAAGGACTCTGATGAAACCAAGATTGAACTCCTTGGCCTGAATGCCAAGCATCACATAGGAGGAACCTGGCACCACCCCTACGATGAAGCATGTTGGTGGCAGTATCATGCTGTGGGGATGTTTTTCAGTGGCAGGGACTAGGAGACAAGTCAGGATCGAGGCAAATATGAACGGAGCAAAGTACAGAGATCCTTGAACACCCCAGTCTGAGGTCCTGAGCAGGTTAAGGTTCACCTTCCAACAGGACAATGACCCTAAGCACACAGCCAAGACATCGAAGGAGGGGCTTCGGGACAAGTCTCTGAATGTCCTTGAGTGGCCCAGCCAGAGCCCGGACTTGAACCTGATCGAACATCTCTGGAGAGACCTGAAAATAGCTGTGCACCGACGCTCCCCATCCAACCTGACAGAACTTGAGAGGATCTCCAGAGAAGAATGAGAGAAAATCCACAAATAGATGTTTGCCAAGCTTGTAGCGTCATACCCAAGAAGACGCGAGGTTGTAATCACTGCCAAAGGTGCTTCGACAAAGTACGGAGTGAATGGTCTGAATACTTATGTAAATGTGATATTTTCGTTTTTATTTTTTATAAAAAAACAGTTTTTGCTTTGTCATTATGGGGTATTGTGTGTAGATTGATTGAGGGGGAAACTTACACAAAAAAAAATCAATTTTAGAATAAAGCTGTAACCTAACAAAATGTGGAAAAAGTCAAGGGGTCTGAAATACTTTCCGAAGGATCCTTTCAGATCAACTCAGGATGAGGTTTTATGAAAATGCTTCAGCCAAATATGGATAAAGATAGGATTGTTAGGGTTAGCCTGCATCTGTTCCTTTGGCTCAGTTTGTGCCTGATGGAGCCCACTGTTTACCTTTTCCATAGTTTGTTCCTTAGCATTATGAAACATTTCTCTGTCAGTCTCTTGATGCTGGATGAGACTGCGCCAACAGTCTTTGACAGAGAATTTCATTTGCGCAATCTCACTCTTCAGATCAGCAGGTACGTGTCTGTGAACAAGCTGAAGTACTTCTTTGCCGTCGATTCCAAATATGTAATGAAGAAACTACTGCTCCTCGTGTTCCCGTACACACATCAGGTAATGAAGTCATTTTATTACACCAAACACACCATATCACGGCCTTACACTTGATGTTCCACAGCGTATGATACCCAACAGCACTGTAGCACACACTGGTGTGTCATGGAGATGGTCTCGGCGTTCCACCTTCGTCTCGTCTCATGTTCTCTTGCGCCTATCAAATAGTAAAGGCCTCCAAACAAGATAATCACTCGGCTAGCACTGGTGTGTTTTGATGTGGATGTCACACAGAAGATTACAGATGTAGAAGGGACGGCTGCATTTGTGTTTCATCAATGTTTTATATTAACAAGCCTGATCAGTTTCCACACATGTTCCATACTCAGACTTAGAGAAATTGTTAGACATTCTGTGACCTGATTAAATGTTAGGTTCAGCAAAAACTATATGGCTTCTCTAT
Organism: Oncorhynchus mykiss; assembly: GCF_013265735.2. NCBI lineage: Eukaryota > Metazoa > Chordata > Actinopteri > Salmoniformes > Salmonidae > Oncorhynchus > Oncorhynchus mykiss. The sequence goes on from NC_048578.1 coordinate 10,956,901, forward strand.
GAGGTGTAAATATATTGCACATATTGTAATGTCAATAGGACTGGGAAGTTCGTTACCACAGGGACACTCCTCTCACACCCAGGCATGATGTGAATGCGCCTGACCTATACATACCTTGTAAGTTAATTTTATGATATCAGAAAGATGTTGAATATCATTCATCCTTCATGACGGAATCTTTTGAATTGGAATACACACTCTGAATTGTTTTGTTTGTTACTGTATTGTTTTTCAGCAATGGCTTTCATCACCTACATTTTGCTAGCTGGGATGGCCCTTGGCATTCAGAAGAGGTTACTTCAACTACTTTTTCTTTACATCTGTACAAACATGGCCAAGCAAATACAGTGGGGCAAAAAAGTAGTTAGTCAGACACCAATTGTGCAAGTTCTCCCACTTATAAAGATGAGAGGCCTGTAATTGTCATCATAGGTACACTTCAACTATAAAAAATCCAGAAAATCACATTGTAGGATTTTTAATGAATTTATTTGCAAATTATGGTGGAAAATAAGTATTTGGTCAATAACAAAAGTTTCTCAATACTTTTATATACCCTTTGTTGGCAATGACAGAGGTCAAAGTTTTCAATACGTCTTCACAAGGTTTTCACACACTGTTGCTGGTATTTTGGCCCATTCCTCCATGCAGATCTCCTCTAGAGCAGTGATGTTTTGGGGCTGTTGCTGGGCAACACAGACTTTCAACTCCCTCCAAAGATTGTCTATGGGGTTGAGATCTGGAGACTGGCTAGGCCACTCCAGGACCTTGAAATGCTTCTTACAAAGCCACTCCTTTGTTGCCCGGGCGGTGTGTTTGGGATCATTGTCATGCTGAAAGACTCAGCCACGTTTCATCTTCAATGCCCTTGCTGATGGAAGGAGGGTTTCACTCAAAATATCACGATACATGGCCCCATTCATTCTTTCCTTTACACGGATCAGTCGTCCTGGTCCCTTTGCATAAAAACAGCCCCAAAGCATGATGTTTCCACCCCCATGCTTCACAGTAGGTATGGTGTTCTTTGGATGCAACTCAGCATTCTTTGTCCTCCAAACACGACGAGTTGAGTTTTTACCAAAAAGTTATATTTTGGTTTCATCTGACCGTATGACATTCTCCCAATCTTCTTCTGGATCATCCAGATGCTCTCTAGCAAACTTCAGACGGGCCTGGACATGTTCTGGCTTAAGCAGGGGGACACGTCTGGCACTGCAGGATTTGAGTCCCTGGCGGCGTAGTGTGTTACTGATGGTAGGCTTTGTTACTTTGGTCCCAGCTCTCTGCAGGTCATTCACTAGGTCCCCCCGTGTGGTGCTGGGATTTTTGCTCACCGTTCTTGTGATCATTTTGACCCCACGGGGTGAGATCTTGCGTGGAGCCCCAGATCGAGGGAGATTATCAGTGGTCTTATATGTCTTCCATGTCCTAATAATTGCTCCCACAGTTGATTTCTTCATACCAAGCTGCTTACCTATTGCAGATTCAGTCTTCCCAGCCTGGTGCAGGTCTACAATTTTGTTTCTGGTGTCCTTTGACAGCCCTTTGGTCTTGGCCATAGTGGAGTTTGGAGTGTGACTGTTTGAGGTTGTGGACAGGTGTCTTTTATATTGATAACAAGTTCAAACAGGTGCCATTAATACAGGTAACGAGTGGAGGACAGAGTAGCCTCTTAAATAAGAAGTTACAGGTCTGTGAGAGCCAGAAATCTTGCTTGTTTGTAGGTGACCAAATACTAATTTTCCACCATAATTTGCAAATAAATTCATTAAAAATCCTACAATGTGATTTTCTGGATTTTTTTTTCCATTTTATCTGTCATAGTTGAAGTGTACCTATGATGAAAATTACAGGCCTCTCTCATCTTTTTAAGTGGGAGAACTTGCACAATTGGTGGCTGACTAAATACTTTTTTCCCCCACTGTATATGATTTCTGTAATGTTACAGATACTGTGTTAATGAAATTAATACATTGTATTTGTCTCTATTTGTATATTAATCAACAAACTAAAGTTCTTCCCTCATTATTATTGTCTCTTCTTCAATGGCAGGTTCAGTCCAGAAGTCCTTGGTCTGTGTGCCAGCACTGCTTTGGTGTGGGTCGTCATAGAGGTCTTGGTCATGTTACTGTGTCTCTACATTCTCTCTGTTCACTCTGACTTGTCCATTTTTGACCTCTTTGCATACAGTGGATACAAATATGTGGGGTAAGGGCTCCAATAGATCTACATTCTGTAAGATATATTTTTTTAACCTCAAGTTGTTACATTTGTTCACACATTACTGTGATACCTCTTTTTTTTAGCATGATGATTCTTTGTTTTAGAATGATTTTCACAGTGCTGGGTGGTCTGCTGTTTGGCAGTGATGGGTACTTCGTGGCTCTCACTTGGTCATCTTGTGCTCTTATGTTTTTCATTGTAAGTACTTCAGAACTCTGGAACTGTTTCAGATATTGTATTACCTAGTAATGCATGCTTAATGCAAGATAGTAGGCAAGTTGACATGGTTTAATTAGTTTATTTTACTTTAAACGTTAAGACTAAACTGCATTTTGATCACCACATCAGGTCCGCTCTCTCAAAATGAAGATTCTGTCGTCTTTCTCCCATAACTCCATGGGGGCTGGGGCGACAGCCAAATCAAGACTCCGCCTGTACATCACCGTGGCCTCCGCAGCCTTTCAGCCAATCATTATCTACTGGCTCACCTCGCATCTGGTCAGGTGACCTGGTACAGGGTCTGACCCTGAGGGTCATTAGTATCGAACTAAAAAAAACAACATGTTGATGCTTTCTACAAACTTGGCTCTTGCGAGTGTCATTTACCTACATACCAGCTCATCTGCCAGGGAAAGCGGGATGATGGATATCGAGCTGTATCTTGTGTTCAGCTTGTGGGTTAAAGCTTAAAATGAACATTTTAGTTTTTACTTCTGTAGGTGAGACTTTTGTATGCAAGACATCACTTGCATACAAAAACAGTGTTTTTACAGACAGTCATTTTTGGCCACCTTATTTATAAAGAAAGAAGGGCTTTGTGTTCATGAAATTTGAATTTATGGTTATGAATAAACCTTTGTCACACTCCAGTTCTTCCTCTAAAGTTTCCTGCGTATGTTGTCCGTTTGGGCTTACCAGAAATGTTGCAATGTGGTTAAATGGAAAATGATTGAGATATTTATTTTTTTATTTTACCAGGTAAGTTGACTGAGAACACACTCATTTACAGCAACAACCTGAGGAATAGTTACAGGGGAGAGGAGGGGGGACTTGGAGGATGTGCGATCAGTGCCCTCTTCTGCATTTTAACCTTCTCTGTTAATCCCTCCTTTTTATTATTTATCTAAACTTTGTGGAGCATGAACAAGTTTTATTATTTTTGTAAAAATAAAATAGGATATAATTTTATCCATGCCTCTGTCATTTTGATAACTGAATGTAATGTTTAAAAGGAAACAATGTCTGTCACTCAGTTGGATCATCCTGAATTTAGGGGCTCCCTTCGTGACGCATCGGTCTAAGGCACTGCATCACAGTGCTAGAGGTGTCACTACAGACTCTGGTTTGATTCCAGACTGTATCACAACCGGCTGTGATTGGGAGTCCCATAGGGCAGCGCACAATTGGCCCAGCGTCGTTAGGGTTTGGCTGAGGCAGGCCGTCCGTTGTAAATAAACATTTTGTTAACTGACTTGCCTAGTAAAATAAAGAATTTGTTGGCAAAAGACAGAACTGTATCTTTAAGGCGAGAACGCGCAGGCGGCGTGAAATCTACAAAGCGTCCTTTTGGTTTCCAAGGGAACCCTGGAAGAGATCGCGGATAGTCGGGAATTAGATTTAGATTCTTTGTATGGTTCTCGGACAATATTTTAAACCGTTGAATGGGAGATTTAGCATGACTCAAGCCTTTTACTAATATCCCCTGACAACTATTTACGTTGCTTTATAGGTAAGACATGCATTGTCTATTTTTATTCTCAAGTATTTCTGCTCCAGAGGGGTATTTGACAAAAGACTGCTTGACTGATGGTGCTAAATGTAACTTTATATTCTACCGCCATTTTCCGAAGTATGAGCACATTGAGCAGCTTTGTTGAGCACCATGAGACTTTATGGGCAGAATGTTCAATTTACCCTTATGAAAAGAAGTTGTTTTCCAATCAAAAGGATTTTATGAATGCACCTGTCCAATGCCTATTTGCTAGCTGTCTGAATGCGAGTAACTTAGTTTAGCTAAATAATTTATCCGTTACAGAAGTGAAATGGGGAGGACTTTGTTAAGACTTTTGTCTTAATCTTTAACTTGTTAGCTAATGTATTTTTTTTACTCTTACCAAGGTAAGAGGTAAGGTTATTTGTGCAGGGAGTGCACAGTGAAGTTTTTGAAGAGCGATTGTTTGGTTGTTGTTTTATTCAAAAGGTGATTCCCAACCTTTTTTGGTTACTGTACCCCGAATCACATTTTGCTCAGTCCGGAGTACTTCCTCGTGTGCATTTTACCATGGTCTTTTGAGTCTTCCCAAGTACAACAAGGGGAGGGAAGTACGGCCCGCCGGGCACTTCAACCTGGCCCGCAATAAAAAACATATATACCGCTTTTTTTTCTCCACAATTTCGTGGTATCCAATTTAGTCTTGTCCCATTTCTGAAACTCCCGTACGGATTCGGGAGAGCCGTGCGTCCTCCGAAACACAACCCAGCCAAGCCGCACTGCTTCTTGACACAATACACGCCAGCCGCACCAATGTGTCGGAGAAAACACCGTACACCTGGCGACAGTGACAGCGTACATGCGCCCGGCCCACCACAGGACGACGCGCAGCCTCACGGGTCTCCCAGTCACGCCAGCTGTGACACAGCCTAGGGTCGAACCCGGGTCTGTAGTGACGCCTCAAGCACTGTGATGCTGTGCCTTAGACCGCTGTGCCACTCGGTACCCCCTCCAGGGGTGCATGTACTCCAGGTTGGGAACCAGTAGACTGATCTGGTCTACCATCTGATCTGCTAAGGCTATTATAAATTGGGTTTGTCTACATTTTTCTAATTGTGTAAATGCATTGCCATCAACTTGAGCTGAATTTTTCACCATGCCATTGAAATAATGTTTGTCTGCTCTGCTTTGCCCATCAGATCAACTATTGAATGAGTGTATAAGAAGTCTGCTGCTGGTAGAGAGATGGAGAGTGACTCTCACACACTGCCACTCCTCCCTATATCTCTTCCTTATCCCGCCACTCTCTACCACTGCCTGCCTTTCTCTTCCTCTCTTTTGCAAACTTCTTCCACTGTTCATGTTTCACTCCCTCTGTCTCCTCTATCGATCCCGCCATCCCCTACTTCACTTTGTCCCACAGCCCCAGCTTCAGTTCACCTCAAGTCTCAACCTCTCTCCCCTCTTTTACACACATTGTCCCCACCTTTGTTTCTTGATGGACAAAACTTACACTGCATAAACTCTCTAACCACATCTGACGAAGATGACTTGACCTGCCTCAACTGGCTGCATCAAAGAGGCAACTTGCTTCCCCTGCAGCCCCTGCCCAAAACAACACCACTGCCTCAGCTGGAGCCCCAGGATCCCATACCTACCCCACACCTTCCTCCCTCTCCATCCAAGCCCCCTTACTCCTTTAGTAGTCTAATCTTCATGGCGATAGAGGACTCGCCAGACAAGAGACTCCCAGTAAAGGGTATCTATGAATGGATAGTGAACAGCTTCCCCTACTACAGAGCAGCACCTGGGGGATGGAGAAACTCTGTTCGACACAACCTGTCTCTGAGTAAGAGCTTCCGTCGGATTCACAGGGACAAGAGCCAGGTGAGATGTGTTCACTGGTTTTCAATGTGTCAGTTTGCATGGTCTAGATTTTGGTTTGAAATTATGGTGTTTAGTGATATTGAAGATTGTGTATGATTTATTTTTCAGTTTGTGGGGAAGGGCTCACTGTGGTGTGTGTGTCCAGAATATCGACATGCTCTTCTGGAGGTGCTCAGGAAAGCGCATTATTACCACAGCACCAACAGTAACTTACTAAACAACCCTGCGTTGTGAGTATGAACAAACACGTTTGCAGTTTAGTTCAGTGTTAAATATCATGACCAATTTGCCCAAAGACTTGTTGGTTAATGAATGTCAGTTAATGATATGTCTTACAGTAGTAGACTTATCACAGCCCAGTCAGAACCTTACCAGTAGTCCAACTAACTGTATTTGTCATCCCTCTCTGTCCTGTGTGTCTGTGGAGCAGGTTGGAGGGAGCTGATTACGAAGTATCAGTGTGTGACACTGTGGAGATCTCAGGTTAGCCCTCCTCCATCACTAAGCATGTCAGCCTCTTAGATCTTGATAACCATGCTGAACTTTGGGGTAAACTACAGCCCTTGACAGTATTGTAATGCCTCTTACAAATGTTTTTTTTAAGATGTCAGTTTCCTCTTAATTTTTCATTCATAGTTTAATCTAAATACTTATTTTCAATTGAGGAACAATTGATCTATCTATTACTCCTTAACTCGTCTGCCGATTTTTTTTCTTTTTTTTTTCTCCCCCAATCCTTTCTCTGCATTGTTGCATGGTTGGTGAGTTTGTGTGCTGTTGTCTTGACAACAAGCTTCTATTGCCTTGGCAACCTATAGCCATAGCAACACGCTGGCTCAGTTCTTTATGTCACTCTCTTTTAGTGCAGCGCTTATGTAAAACTGGTTTTGGCCAAGGCCAGTAACTCCCTACATTCCACTTAGATTGTCTACAGGTAATGTAGTGATGGGTGGAAAAAATTGATAGTTATATTTTGCAATGTTATTTTGGATGATTTGTGTTTATATATGAGTACCAGTCAAGTTTGGCCACACCTACTCATTCCAGGGTTTTTCTTTATTTTTACAATTTTCTACATTGTAGAATAATAGTAAAGACATCAAAACTATGAAATCAAACAAATGGTATCATGTAGTAATCAACTAATCAAAATGTATTTGAGATTTGAGATTCTTCAAAGTAGCCACCCTTTGCCTTGATGACAGCTATGCACACTCTTGGCATTCTCTCAACCAGCTTCATGAGGTAGTCACCTGGAATGCATTTCAATTAACAGGTGTGCCTTGTTAATTTGTGGAATTTATTTCCTTAATACATTTGAACCAATCAGTTGTGTTGTGAGAAGGTAGGGGTGGTTTACAGAAGATAGCCCTATTTGGTAAAAGATCAAGTCCTTATATTATGGCAAGAACAGCTCAAATAAGCAAAGAGAAACGACAGTCCATCATTACTTTAAGACACGAAGGTCAGTCAATCTGGAACATTTCAAGAACTTTTAAAAAGTTTCTTCAAGTGCAGTTACAAAAACCATAAAGAGCTATAATGAAACTGGCTCTCATGAGGACCGCCACAGGATTGGAAGACCCAGAGTTACCTCTGCTGCAGAGGATAAGTTCATTAGAGTTAACAGCCTCAGAAATTGCAGCCAAAATAAATGCTTCCCGGAGTCAAGTAACAGACACATCTCAACATCAACTTTTCATAGGAGACTGCGTGAATCAGCCCTTCATGGTTGAATTGCTACAAAGAAACCACTACTAAAGGACACCAATAAGAAGAAGAGACTTGCTTGGGCCAAGAAACACGAACAATAGACTGGTGGAAATCTGTCCTGTGGTCTGATGAGTCCGAATTTGATATTTTTGCTTCCAACCGCTGTCTATGTGAGATGCAGATTAGGTGAACAGATGATCTCCGCATGTGTGGTTCCCGCCGTGAAGCATTGAGGAGGAGGTGTGGGGATGCTTTGCTGGTGACACTGTCAGTGATTTATTTAGAATTTAAGTCCCACTTAACCAGTATGGCTACCACAGAATTATGCGTTACGCCATCCCATCTGGTTTGTGCTTAGTGGGACTTTCATTTGTTTCCCAACAGGACAATGACCCAACACACCTCCAGGCTGTGTAAGGCCTATTTGACCAAGAAGGAGAGTGATTGAGTGCTGCATCAGATGACCTGGCCTCCACAATCACCTGACCTCAACCCAATTAAGATGATTTGGGATGAGTTGGACCGCAGAGTGAAGGAATAGCAACCAACAAGTGCTTAGCATATGTGGGAACTCCTTTAAACTGTTGGAAAAGCATTCCTGGTGACTACCTCAAGGTGCTGGTTGAGAGAATGCCAAGAGTGTGCAAAGCTGTCAATGCAACGGGTGGCTACTTTGAATAATCTAAAATATATTTTTTAATTTACCTTGTTTTTGGTTACTACATGTGTTATTTCATAGTTTTGTGTCTTCAATATTTTTCTACATTGTAGAAAATAGTCAAAAATAAAGAAAAACCCTTGAATGAGTAGGTGTGTCCAAACTTTTGACAGGTGAGATAAACAGTACCAATCTAAGCACAATATCCCATAATGACAGAGTGAAAACGTGTTTTAAAAAAATTGGGCAAATTGATTGAGAATGAAATACAGAAATATATTTTTTCCATAAGTAATAACACCCCTGTGTCATACTTTGAGGGGATTACAGCTTTGAGTTGTCTTGGGTATGTTTGTATCAGCTTTGCACATCTGGATTTGGGGATTTTATCCCATTCCTCCTTTCAGAGTTTCTCAAGCTCTTAAGTTAGAAGGGGAGTGGTGGTGAACAGCAATCTTCAAGTCTTTCCATAGATTTTCAATATGATTCAAGTCTGGGATTTGGCTGGACCACTCAAGGACTTTAACATTATGTTTCTTAAGCTATTCCAGCGTTGCTTTGGCTGTATGCTTGGGGTCATTGTCCTGTTGGAACTTAGACTGGGGTGAAGATTTAAGGTCGTTTGCACTCTGAAGCAGGTTCTCATCAAGGATTTGCCTGTATTAGGCTCTATTCATTGTTCCCTCTATCCTTACCAGTCTCACAGTCCCTGCCGCTGAATAGCATTCCCCGCTTTGCATTCAGGCCAAAGAGTTCCATCTTAGTCTCATCAGACCAAATATTTTTTTGCTTTGAGTCTTCCTTTTTGCAAACTCTAGGCAGGCTGACATGTGCCTTTTTCTTAGGAGTGGCTTCCGTCTGCCCACTCTCCCAAAAATCCCAGATTGGGTGAAGTGCTGTAGAGACTGTTGTCCTTTTTGTGGGTTCTCCCTTCTCAGCCAATTAACTGTGTAGTTCTTCTTTCCCAGTTCCTTGGTTGGATGGCCAGCTCTAAGCAGAGTCTGTGTAGTTCAATATTGTTTTCCATTTTCCAATGATGGAGACCACTGAGCTCTTGGAAACCTTCAACTCTCTAGAAATAGTTGTATACCTTTCCCCAGATGGATGCCTCATCACAATTCTATCTCAGAGATCTACGGAAAGTTCCTTGGACTTCCTGGTGTAGTTTCTGCTCTGACATACACTGTCAACTGTGGGACCTTTATATAGACAGGTATGTTTCTTTCTAAATCTGTAGATCAGTCTAATGTCCACCACGTGCCAGGTCCAGAAGTGACCCAGCATCCTCTTGGGCCTCAGCATCTTATTTACATAAGTATTCAGACCCTTTGCTATGAGACTCGAAATTGAGCTTAGGTGCACCCTGTTTTCATTTATCATCCTTGAGATGTTTCTACAACTTGATTGGAGTCCACTTGTGGTAAATTCAATTGATTGGACATGATTTGGAGAGGCACACAGCTCTCTATATAAGGTCCCACAGTTGGCAGTGCATGTCAGAGCAAAAACCAAGCCATGAGGTCGAATGAATTCTCCTCAAAGCTCAGAGACATGATTGTGTAAAGAGACAGATCTGGGGAAGGGTAACCAAACATTTCTGCAGCATTGAAGGTCCCCAAGAACACAGTGGCCTCCACCATTCTTAAATGGAAGAAGTTTGGAACACCAAGACTCTTCCTAGAGCTGGTCACCTGGCCAAACTGAGCAATCGGGGGAGAAGGGCCTTGGTCAGGGAGGTGACCAAGAACCCAAGGGTCAGTCTGATAGAGCTCCATAGTTCCTCTGTGGAGATGGGAAAACCCTCTAGAAGGACAACCATCTCTGCAGCACTCCACCAATCAGGCCTTTATGGTAGAGTGGCCAGACGGAAGACACTCCTCAGTAAAAGGCACATGACAGCCCACTTGGAGTTTGCCAAAAGCCCCCTAAAGGACTCTTAGACCATGAGCAATAAGATTCTCTGGTCTGATGAAACCAAGATTGAACTCCTTGGCCTGAATGCCAAGCGTCATGTCTGGAGGAAACCTGGAACCATCTCTACGGTGAATCATGGCGGTGGCAGCATTATGCTGTGGGGATGTTTTTCAGTGGCAGGGACTGGGAGACTAGTCAGGATTGAGGGAACAATGAACAGAGAAAAGTACAGAGAGATCCTTGATGAAAACCTGCTCCAGAGCACTCAGGACCTCAGACTGGGGCGAAGGTTCACCTTCCAATCGGACAACGACCCTAAGCACAATGCCAAAACAACGCAGGATTGGCTTCAGGAGAAGTCTCTGAATGTCCTTGAGTGGCCGAGCCAGAGCCCTGACTTGTACCCGATCAAACATCTCTGGAGAATAAGGCTATCTCATTTTAGAATAAGGCTGTAACGTAACTTTAATGTGGAAAAAGTCAAGGGGTCTGAATACTATCCGAATGCAATGTTTTGTGAGGAACATGTTTGGAACATCAAATTTCAATAAAATGCAGAATTGAATCACAATACATATATAATTGTGAAAATTGCAATTGTATCATTACCTTAGTATCATGATAATATCATATCGTGAGGTCCCTAGCAATACCCAGACCTACTGTAATCTCTTTAAACTGTTCAATTGTTCTACTGTATAGGACACTTATAAACAATTGCACATCAACCACATGGATGTTGATGTGCCACATTTTTCAATGTGCAGTATACAAACTATTTTGGTTCTCTCACACAGATTCCCATTGTCAAACTCTCCTCCTCTCCTCCCACTCTACCCCAGCCTTGACCTTAGACAACCCACCTCTCTCCTTATATCCACTTTGCCCTCTAACCCCTGACCATGAGGAGATGGTCAACATGGAGGCAATGGAATATGAGGAAGAGGTTGGTGAGGAGATGGAGAAAGACCCCCTGTCAGACAGTGGCTACATAGAGTTACACTACTACCAGTATCACCAGTACCAGTATCTGGTCCTGCCCGGGGACACTGAACTGGATCTGGAGACCGTAGAGATCCTGCAGCTGGATGCTGAGGCCCAAGAGGCTGCTGGGTCACTTCTGGACCTGGCAGGGGGTGGACATTAGACTGATCTACAGATAAGGACATGCAGTGTGGTCTAAACAAATAAGGAGATTATGTGTAACCTGAGTAATATAAATTGGCAATACGTTGCTGTGTGCTGACATTTTGACACTGCCTGAGATTTGATTTGCTGTCATAAAGTGATATACTGTAGCTACTATGATTGCACATCCAAGCCACCTTACCTGATGCATGTAAACACATTTAAGCCACTCGCCACACTCATTGACATATACCAGACATTGGCGTATGCTTTTGGTATAAATTGAGGAGGAAAAATATTGACGCTGTACTGATAAGAATCAATGCCTCTATATTTTTATGGAATACAACAGATGAATGATAACATGAGAAATCTACTGCCAATTAATCCACTCTCAGATTCAGGGGACAAATAAATGTATGTTCAATTCTGAATCCTGAATCTGATTTTATAATAATCTCTACCAAGTGCATCTTTTATTGAACACCTATTATTGTGCAGAATTTATTTTATAGGCTATGTCTATGTTTAGAAAGAAACATTAGACATTTGTCATTCATTCAACTCTTTTTTTTTTCATTTCATAATTGTATTAACAATAAAGCACCAAATTCTTCTAGGAACTGTTCATATTTTTTTTGTGTTCAAACGTTTTATCATGCACACCTTTTTCAAATACTTTATGGGAATCTATCAAGGAATCAAATATTTATATATTTTATATTTCTAAAGATCTTTGCATTCCTTGGATTCAATGTGCAGACTGACACCCCTAATTAGTGGGGAGACATTTGACTGGAAATAACAAGTAACCGAAATAAATGCACATTTTTATTTGTGTCCGTCTAGGTATTATGTTAAGAGCCAAAGCGCAAGATTAACATGTTGAAAAAATCATAGCTATGTAGGAAAGACGATTTTGGGTGTGGTGTTGATGGCATAACCACACTTTATATTCCGCGTTCGTAGCACTTCGATAAAACTACATTTGCCATCATCATTAGCGTAACTGTTATTGCCTGGAGGATCTTTGTAAATGTAGTTTAACTACTTCCCTGGATTACACCATTGATCAACACTAAAACTACAAGGCGATCGGACACGGAAGTGACAATTCGTAGTTGGAAAGTTTTCATGGTTGCAGTGTTGTTATTTTTCTGACTCATAGCTATCTAGCTTGTTCCTGTGAAATTCGCTCATTTGGGATACCAAAGGTAAAACAGTGTTTCAGTTAATAAATCACGACTGTTCATGAACAGTAAAATGTCGTTAACAATTGTAAGAATGTTTATGTTAGCTAGTTGCTTTTTTCGGCGAGCTAAAAGCATCGCTAATTTGAGCGTGCGGTCAGTTACGTTAGCTAAAATATTGTACTATGCCGTGTCAACTAGCTAGATTGCTGAATAATTTCACTTGCCAACTAATGCCCTCAATGTATCAAATTGTTATTGGTTTAGAGTAGGCATAAACTGTTGTCTAGACTGGTAGTAGTATAAAAGGAGTGTGAAATTGTTTGTGCCTTTCTCTGTACTGTTAGCTAGTTACACAGATAAGCGAAACCTGTTTCAGTCATGCATATGCCTTTGTTACTCTGTACACTGCCTGTCAGACAGTCATGGTACCACACCTTCAGAGCACCGGTCATAATTGCTAATTGACTATCTTGTCTATGACGGGAGTAATGTAATAGTGTGTGAACACATTCATTTTAGTCTGAACTAAGAATGTCTAGTAAGGTGGGATATTGATCTAGCTTCCAACCAGGTAAGGAATTGAAATGTTGTGTTGATTGATATAGCCCTATTGGCCTTTTCCCCACCTTTCAGCAAGGGTGGCTACTAGCACTGCAACAAAGAGCCTCATTGAGAGGGCTAAAGGAATCTCCGCGTGGATGTGGAGCGTGCATTAGCTCTCAGCAGGGTTGATGTATCACACATTATTTAGACACAGTCCTGCACATAGACCAACATTGTCTAATGATTTAAAGAGTATCTCTATGAATCATTTTTCATTGGGTTTTCCTCGTGGTGGAGGGGGGGGGGGAAATAACATTTCTATGCTATTCTGTCTTTCAGGGCCTCAGTTTGAGCTTGAATTGTTTATACAAGGAGTGAGATGACATGTCCAAATATAATGGCATAAGTTACCAGAGTTGTAATACCCAGTAGTTATACAGTATCATCAGCGTTGATATCAGCTTGATGTGAGACAGGCCTACATCTAACTGGCACTAACATGAAACAATTCACGCCTCAGATAAGTACCTACATATAAGTCAAAATGTCATGTCTGTCCCGTCACCCACAGGGAGCGATGGGCAGTGAGCCAGGTCCAGTCCAGATTGTGACAGTGTGCAAGAAAGATCACTCCTTTGCCTTGGATACAGAGGCTTTAGGACGGGTTCTGCTTGCACCGGAGGTTCGGGATAAACATGTGGTGGTGCTCTCGGTGGCCGGGGCCTTCCGGAAAGGCAAGAGCTTCATTCTGGACTTCATGCTCCGCTACATGTACAGGAAGGTCAGTGTTTCTGAAAATGGAACATGTACAGCCACACTTGGTTCAAAGTTCAGTATGTCATTTGTTTTATGTCACATACCATCTTTCCCTGTGACGTGAATTGTTTCCTGATATCAGACTTAATCCCAGGGCTGCTGACCAGTCAGTAATGTGTAGCGACGTCTGTATTCCTCCAGAAGCATGGTGAGGAGTGGCTGGGTCAGGAGGATGAGCCCCTGACTGGGTTTAAATGGAGGGGGGGCTCAGAGCCAGAGACCACCGGCATTCAGCTGTGGAGTGAGGTCTTCCTGGTGGAGAAGAGTGATGGGATGGAGGTACTGACTCCAACATTCAAAACTATGCTCCTTGGAATGATTGTGCAAAAAATGTATATGTGCATTGGAACACAAAAGTATGCAAATTGTAATGTTTGTGTTGGTATAATGCATTTGATTGATGCATTGATTTCTGCCCTCGATAGGTGGCAGTATTACTGATGGACACCCAGGGTGCATTTGACAACCAATCCACCGTGAAAGATTGTGCCACAATCTTTGCCCTCAGTACCATGACCAGCTCAATACAGGTGGTCTGCTATGCACTCATGTAATTTGTTGTAATTGGTGTTACTTTTTAAAATCATGTATGTAATGTGGTTGTGATTGTTTCTCTCTTGCAGATCTACAACCTCTCACAGAACATTCAGGAAGATGATCTGCAGCAGCTGCAGGTCCGTCTTCCTCAGCAGTAACATGTTTGCCTGGCTGAAACGACAGACTCTTGCTAACTCGATTCTCGGGAGACACTGTAATGTTCCGATAATGAAAGGGGCTGTGCTCTTACAGTGGTTGGTTCTCTGGGTCTCTCACTGAAACACACACAGCCCTCCAGCCCCACCACCTTCCATTGCAACTATTTGTTTTTCAAATCCAAGCAGCAAGAGGACTCAATCAGCTTGATTGCTCAAAACTGAGTTCTAAAACTACTGTAAATGTTGGACTCAATGAGAGTTAAAAAATAAACAGGGTATTCAGACCCAACAGTGTGTACACAGCTCCCATTGTGCCACATGGTCTGGTGTCAGACAGACTAACATGTTCTACCTGTTCCACAACCTGAGAGCATTGCTCCCCAAAGGCATGGAAATATCAGGGAATTAAAAAACCTGACACGGGTTTTGGATATCAATGTGCTCATTCAGAATCAGAGAATTTGAATGTACCTAAAGTAAATTTTTGTCATTTATTATTTGATTTCCTATCCTAATCCTCCTGGGTGTCCATCCTACACCAATGCATAATGAAGGACATCCTTTATGTTCTGTCTTCTTCCAGCTGTTTACAGAGTATGGACGCCTCGCCATGGATGAAATCTTCCTGAAGCCATTTCAGGTATGAGAACCAAAAGTCTTATAAATACAAAGCAATTGGTTATTAAGAATCTTAGACCAATCATCTTTAAGTTCCTTTTGACTTTGCTTGCTGCTTAGGGTATAATATTTTCTAACTAAAAGTGCATTATTATATGTGCCTTGTTTTTAATTATATTGGTCGCTCCATTCTCCCATTTTCTCAGTCTCTGATGTTCCTAATCAGGGATTGGAGCTTTCCCTATGAATATAAATATGGTCTGAAGGGAGGCAGTGAGTTCCTTGATAAACGTCTACAGGTACTAGACCCTTTTTAGGGTACCATTTAATGTTGTTGGTGCTGCACTGTGTAAGATGAGAGAGTACATTTTGCCAGGTTTAAGTGTGCATTGGTGATAGTAACCAGTATTTGTGATGTTGTGCAGGTGAAAGAGACCCAGCATGAGGAACTACAGACAGTGAGGGAACACATTCATTCCTGCTTCACCTCCATCAACTGTTTTCTGCTACCACATCCTGGGTTGAAGGTGGCCACCAGCCCCGCTTTCAAGGGCCAGCTTAGTGGTATGGTTGCTCCTTGTCCATCTTGTTAATCCATCTAATGGTATCCACCTGAGTGTCTGAGGAAGGAACTTAATCGGTTTCAAACCTGTGTTAGATGTGGCTCCAGAGTTTAAAGAGGAGCTACGCAACCTCATCCCCACACTGCTGCATCCAGACAACCTGGCTGAGAAAGAGATCAACGGCAACAAAGTCACCTGCAGGGGCCTCCTGGAGTTCTTCAAGGTGAGACTGTTTTTTTAGCCCTCTGAGGTTCCTGACTGCCAGGTTTGTATCATTGTTGTGTTTGACAGTGGAATGTTTGATTTCAGGCATACATCAAGATCTACCAGGGTGAAGACCTACCACACCCAAAGTCCATGCTGCTGGTACACACCCATTTATCACTTAGATTTCAGCATTACACCTCTTTGAGAGATGTAATGTAAATGCTGTATTGCTCTTCCAACAGACAAGTTCATATTTGAGGTTCTTAAGTCTTGAGTTTTTGTTGAATGTCACTAGTCCACTGCCAGTAAATGTACATTGCATCTCTCTCACACAAGGCCACAGCAGAGGCCAACAACCTGGCAGCCGTGGCGGCAGCCAAAGACCAGTATTACAAGAACATGGAGAAGGTGGGTTTGTGTTCTTGGCAAAGAAATCTATGTGCATTTTTTTCATCTGAAAGAAAAATTCCTCTTTACTCTTAAGGCCTTGCATTCTGTATTAATCTCTCTATCGTCCTAAAGGTCTGCGGGGGAGACCTTCCCTATGTGGCTCCTGCCTCTCTGGAGGAGAAGCACCACTTCTTCCTCCAGGAGTCCCTCCATGTCTTCTCCTCCACTAAGAAGATGGGAGGACAGGAGTTCTGTGACCGCTACCAAGACCAGCTTGAGGCCGAGTTGGTAGAGCTGTGGCAGTCTTTCAGAAAGCACAATGAGGTAAGAGAGACTGACTCACAACCCAGTGGTATCACTTGGCACCAGATCAATTTTTGTCAGTAAACATTTTATTTTCCATTTTAAATTTACTGTGGATACATAAAAGGTAGAATTATTGAAGTTCAGTTTACAGATAAACATTTTGATTAATATTTTATTTCTCTTTGAAAGTCAAAGAATGTCTTCACTGCATTCCGGACGCCTGCAGTGCTGTTTGTCCTTGTGTGCTTCCTGTACGTGCTGTCAGGGCTATTGCTCTTCATCGGCCTGGCTACCATTGCTTTTGCATGTGACTGTGTCTTGGGCCTGGCCATGGTCGCCATGCTCACCTGGGCCTTCATACGCTATTCGGGAAAATACCGGGGGCTGGGGGGAGCCATCGACCAGACAGCAGGTGTCATACTGCAGCAGGTGAGAACATCTTTTGAATTGTAGGTGTGGGTGAGACATGAGACAAGGCCCATTACAGTTGGTGCACAGAGTGTGCCGTTGGACTGTAAAAAAAATAATAGCTAAGCATAGTTGTTTGAACTTTTGGTAAGAATCAAAATGTCCTTAGAAGTAATTCAAGTACCCTTATTTAAATGTTTCATTCAATGCAATTTAATGATGTCCTTTTCTTTCAGGCCACGGTGGTGTTGAATAAGTCGAGGCCAGCGGTGGCTAAGATGAAGAAATCCAGCTAGATGGCCTCTTTATCTCATAGCAATACAACACGCACACATCCCAGCACTAAAGCCTTACCATGCTATCACATGGAACCGACATATAGCACTGACAAGGTGCAGTTACAACACCAACACATGATTACAATGGCAGTGGGAGGTCAACATAATGCACATACACCAGCATCTTTTCAATCGCACAATTTTACACTACATCACTCTATCTACATCAAGAGACCATAGTCTTACAGAGTATCTGGGGCAAAGGTGCATTATCTCATACCCATGGGGTTGTTTAATCCTCTGGACCTGTTTTTAACACTGACTGACACTGCCATTCGCACACTCCTCCTTGTCTGTAAAGACAACCCAGTGATGTTTACTTAGACACCCTAGACCCAAGTAATGCATTGTTATTGGACATGCCATGGATTTCAATGCATCATAATCTATGTATCCTTTGTGACCGATGCTTATTACTAAGAGGCTTGCATGGAGGCTTTTAAGTCAAATTAGACTTGAGCAATTTATCCTCCTGATGGAATTTACCTATGCTGTGCTGTAATGGGGTATACATGTAGCCAGATCTTCTTGACTTTATGCTGGTTTCTTTGTACCTCTCTGTGGCCTTGTGCACATTCCATCCCATTCCCAGTTTTGCAGCATGCTCCTTATTTGCCTTCTCCTTATCCATGTCAGGGATTCCTTGTTGTACTGTTTTTGCTTTTGTGTTTTATCCTACTGTAATAGCTCTCATTTTATGTTTTTACAAGCCCACTTTAGAGGCACCACTTCTCCCTTGTAACTTGACCAAAAATGTCTTGCGTTACTTCTGAAATTGAATGGTTGGTTGAGAAACGTTAGTTAAGTGGCACTTACTTGATGAATGAATGCTCCAAAGATGTTATATGTAAGATTTTGCTATACAGAGGATCACTTGAAATTAGATTGTGATCATTTGAGAAAATATCTGGATTAGATTAACTGGTTTGTGTGTAAACAAGTGATGGGTAATATGAGGCCCTTGGTCACCTGTCAGCCAAAGAATTACCCATAAGCATAGGGGTACAATGAAAGGCAAAAGACCTTGCTTGTCCTCAGAATCCAGATAATTATACATAGTTCTAAAAGTTGTATTGTCTCTGACTTTCTTTTTGCACATTCCATGTCTGTGTTCCATTCCATTGTTGAGGCAAACAATTGGAGGCGTTTTCCGCATTTACTATTGCACTCTCCCTCCTCTCTGTACTGTTACTTTTTAACTCATTCAACAAATAAAAATATACATTACAGTAGATGCATGAAATTCATTGCTTTTTTTTTTAAATCATCTTTTGCAATATTGTTTTGTGGCCTTGGTAACTATGTTTTTATTTACAATTTTTAGAATAAGTATTGCTTAAGCCAAATAAAATGCAAAAGACCTGTAAGTTTGGTTGAGTTCTTGACTAGTTCGTATACCTATTTCACTATAAATTGAATATATATACCTATGTCAAGCCAAAAACATTTTTCATTAAATTATTCTGGTGTTCCTTTTACTGATAGGGTCAGTATGGAATGGATATAGGCCTACAGATGATTGATGACATTATTGATATTATGAAGATAGCAATCTTATTGCAGTAGGGTTATTGAAGCAGGGTTATTGAATTAATTCATAGGGTGGGCGTGCCAAAGGACAGGTTTTTGTGTTGTACACTGCTTCGTTGTAACCGAATGAAAAGGGGTTATTATCCATTCATACTCCAGTGGCGGAGCCGTTCCCTCTTTTTATTTTGTCTTTGTCCCTCCTACTTCCCCCCTCTTGCTGTCACTCTTTTCTATGCTCCACAATGCTGCTCCCACCAGTATGTACTGCGCAGTGAAATTTGCTATAGCGAAAATCATGTCCTTGTTTCCTTATATGGTGATCGGCGTCGCGGGCTGCCTTGTTGAACCGAGGCGCGTGCACTGCCGCCGCCACCATTCGCTTCCATATTTGGAAGTGAGTTCAACAATCCTTGTAGAGGGGGTGTGGTGAGGCGAGAAAGAGCAAATGAGAACGAATACTGAGTTATTATGGATCCTACACTGATAAATAATTATTCTCGTATCTGAATAGCATACGTGTCCGTAGTCTTATATTGTACTCATAGAATCACTGTGATGCAGGGCGAATGTTTTCCCCAAAAATATTTTTCCAAGTGAATGTCAGTGGCCGGCCTCAGGCATAAAAGCAACAGCATGCAGCATCTTATGAGAATTAAGGGATACTCATCCTCGCATCCGTGCAATTCTATTTTCATTTAAAAAATGAAAATAGACTTCTATTTTATATAAATGTTGTTTATTTGTTCACATGTTATTTTTGATTTGGACAAACATTAAACGTTTGGCAAAAATGTATAATTTCTAATCCCACCATGCTCCATGTTAAAACTAACGACCACTCTTTCCTGGAGATGCTCGCGCTTCTCACCCCGGCATCAATCACGCGCAGCTAAGCGCGTTCACGTGCTGTATCAAGTGTGTGCGAGATCGACACTGCATCACAGCTCATTCAATTTCTAACCAGACGCCGACCAATTCAAACAGCGATGGTACGTTTACATTTAACAACTAGCTATGTGGTATATAATTGAAAACAAATATATATATATATATCACACAAGTATCATTACTCTGTTTTCGCTTTCTTTGTTGATGCAATGTATTTTAGCTAGGGAACAGCGAGTTCATTTTGAGATGAAACCGACAGCATCATCAGATTGTCGGGTCAGCTGTGACTGCTATGCTTGTGTTCTGGAACGTTTCCTAGTTGAATATTGAATCTTGGATGGTAGTAAATTCGTTTTAAAGTGTTTTTGAATCAATCAGGTGACTGTCCCTAACTCATAAAAGCATGTTTTATGCAGATGTTTGCTCGTCTCTTGACGTTATAATCGCCTAGCATAGGACGTGTTTGTGTGGAAAGAAAACGACCCAAAAACTGCCTGGCGCCATTTTCTCCATCACCCAATCTCCCGTCACTAAGGCCTAATGCCCAGTCTAGCACTGTAAGCACCGAGTTGCAAGTAGTAGTCACTTATCACCGAATATGCTATCTAGTTTAACTAGTTACGGCCCAGTACTACTCACCCCCGCCACCCCCTCGAATTTGCCAGCTATCTAGCACTCTGGCCTTGTATTTGCCGGTACTAAAGGCTAGTTTAGCATGGCTAACGGAGTGCATTTTCTGTGCCTACACATAGCTACATGTTAGCTTGCTAAATGGCTAGTTAGCTAACTAGCTCATTTGATTTCCACCTCCTTTGTCTCCGCCAGTCGCACGAGCCCCTTCTGTTTTTATTAACTAGCAAACTAATTTGCATAGGTGCCATGACAATTGACCAACGTTAGCTTAAATTATGGATGGGACTTCTGTTTGCAACGTGTGAAAATAATCGCGTTAGCGGTCTGGTATTTTCTCGATATCGTTTTGCCTTATATAGTGCACATGTGCCATCACTGCATTCATGGCCCCACCCTGGTTTTTGGTGCAAAGAGCATTTTTGAACCTTTTCTCTATTGTAAACAGTCGGCAACTAACGTTGGCTATTACATGTCTATCCTGAGGAAGTATTTTTAATTTAGTGATGGGTAACGTTATAACAGTCAGGCGAAGGTGAAAAATTGTCGGGGATGACACCGTTATTCCACGAGCTAACGCTAAAGGTTTTGCAAGCGTTTCCCACGACGTTCTTCCTGGTTTCTACGGAACGAAGTGCCGGGATGCTTGGAACGACCATATCTACTGTAGCATACGCAATAAACAATCGGTCAAATGTTTGTGGCACGCACCAGGGTCTCACTCAACGTACATAGGCTTAACCCTGAATAAACTTGTAGAATTATCAACATTTTTGTCCAAAAGCGCAAATTCTGGGTTCTATTGTCATGCTTTCCGCATGGTATTAAATGTATGTTCTTAATTTGGTGAATCTGACTGATTGTGGAGGGGGATGTCGATTACTTTCAATTTAGTCGACTGATTAGAGATATTTTCCCACTTGCTGTTCATTTGTGAGTCCCTTATGTGCCGTTCTTGATCATGTGAAAAATGTCTTACAACATGACATCAATGCTTTGGTTCTATTGTGTATATGATGAATGAATGGTCACTGTTGGACACGATTGGCCCCTGTTCCTGCCGAGTAGTGAGCTGGCTGGGTCCAAGGGCTAGGCTGAAGGACGTGCTGGTTCTGTCCCAGCTATTCCGGAGGAGCCCACAGTAGTCTTTAGTGCCCTATTATGGGTGCAGTTGGACAGACGCAAGACAAGCGAAGTAAAATGATTGGGTGAAGTCATTTCTTGTTGATAACAGCTACTTGGTGAAGGATTATTTTAGATTTGTTCACTTGATTTCAAGTGAATTGGAATACAATTATTGTCCCTTTTCACTGCCTCAACTGACGGTCGGTCTGGGGAACTACCATTGTAGTCACGAACCTGACATTATCTGTCTTATCATATGCTGTTACTTGAACCTTAACTTTTGGCAACATTCTGTGATATTTTATGGCAGGAAGAAAGGGATCTCTATTGCTCTGAAAATAATATGCTTTCTGCATGGAGGGACTAAAAGGGTATAATCTCCACTGGCTTCTGGGTATTTGTCTTTTCATACAGTTATCCCCAGTCAGCGCTTTAGTCTGTTTTGTGGCTTGCTGCAGTGTGAAGAAACATGCATTGTCTGAAGAGATCTCAGAATAGTAGCAGGAGTGCTAATTGTTTTGGAAAATTGGTAGGATTAAGTGGAGCTGCATGGCAGTTGGCTTCTCTTCAAACACCCTGGCCGCTTCACCCTCGGTAGTGGTGCCTTGCTCTTCCTAGAAAAAATGATTGCCCTGGAAATAGAAGTCTATCCCCGGCAGTACTTCTAATACTCTTGCAATGTCTTTTCCCTCCTGTTGAGGATGTCTCTAATCCAGATGTTGGATCTAAACTCACCACTAGGTGATTAGGTCCTGAGCCCAGTGTGGTCTCTCGCAGGCCCTGGCCATCCTCACACCCAGAGCAAACAGGCCCACACCCTTAACACACATATTACTTCAAAGTGGGTCACTACAGTGGCAGGGCTCTGGAAGGCATGGATGCCACTCTCAAGCCAGGAGGACATTTTTAATGAAGGCCGCCTCTGTTGTATTGATGTGGCTTTACTTGGTGAAAAGTGTCTAGTCTACCTGATTTGGCAGAAGGCTGATGAAGGGATTGGCCAAAACCTGCCAGACGGAGGGATGGTTTGACACTTGGTAACATCCTCTGGCCGGTTCCTGCATGGGTTGATGTGATACCTGTTGGGTAAAATGCCCTAATGGAAATCAGAAAACCGGAGCAAGGTTTATAGGGCTGTTGTGACTCGGATGTGGCCTATTTATTTTTCCCCCACAGAGGATCCATTGTCTGTGACCGACCCACACATTCTAAGGCTTAATTCCTGTCCCCACCTTCACTCCCATGGTTATTTTTGAAGCAGTTACTTACGTGGCATGGTTGGCTCTCACATACTGTACATGTTTATAGTAGGAGGGAAAACCCCTCCTTGTGTAACCTGGTTTTATCTGCCCTTTTCAGAGACACCTGTTACTGGCCCTTATCAGGCAGTGGCAATCTATCGATGCACCTTTGGCATGTTACTTTATTTACAAAGGTACACCAGACATACCAACATTCATCTGTCCCCCTCACAGCTACAGGTATCCCTTACTCATCAGAGATTTTGGTGTGGGGTTCTCCAGATTGTGTCCAAGTTTGGTAAAAGGGTTAAACCCTGTGCCTTATTCTGAATGCCACGCCTGCTGAGTCATGCATGCCATGCTGTACATCATGCTTTTCTGGTCAGTGCCATGGATGGTGACTTGTATGGTCGCCATTTCTTGACTGATCATGTGGGTAGAGGTCATAGAAACCATAGGATTGCAATCTTGCTTATGGTGCCCCACACCCATAGGACTAATGGCCGCTTGTTCATAAATGCTAGTCATTGTGCATCTACCTCCCTATTGATTCCCTTTATCAGCCGTCCTTGAAGGGTGCGTTCCTGCAGTGTGAGAAGTCCAAGGCAGATGTATATGACTACTCTCACTGACCTCTCTCTGTCCCTCTCTGCGCAGGCTTCCGGGGTGACAGTAACAGATGACGTTATCACAGTCTTCAACGAGATGAAGGTGCGTAAGGCACAGGCGAACGAGGATGAGAAGAAGAAGAGGAAGAAGGCGGTGCTGTTCTGCCTGAGTGAGGACAAGAAGCACATCATCCTGGAGGAGGGCCAAGAGATCCTGACAGGAGACGTGGGTGTCACGGTCCAGGACCCCTACCTGCACTTCGTCAAGATGCTGCCCCCAGACGACTGCCGTTACGCCCTCTACGACGCCACCTATGAGACCAAGGAGACCAAGAAAGAGGACCTGGTCTTCATCTTCTGGTGAGGAATGAGAGGGGCTCGGCTAGACTTGGGTGTAGGCTGAGGGGGGCATCGTACATTTTCTGCTATGGTGTCACTTGGCTTCAACACTCGGGACAATGGTTAAACCATTACCCCTCCCTCATAGGGCCCCAGATGGCGCTCCCCTGAAGAGCAAGATGATCTACGCCAGCTCAAAGGATGCCATCAAGAAGAAGTTCACAGGTGAGAAGCACTGACAGTTGCAGATGTAATCAAACTTTTGGGCTCTGTGGGTTCTCTTCAAATTAAATGGCATCTCCTTGCTCAACCCTATAGCTCTTTGTAATGGAATTATACATGTATTTTTTTGGGGGGGGGGGGGTGTTAATATGCAGCGTGTCCTATGTGAAGCTACATTTTTCCCTCCGTTTCAGGTATCAAGCACGAGTGGCAAGTGAACGGATTGGAAGACATCAAGGACCGGCGCACCCTTGCCGACAAGCTTGGAGGCTCATCGGTAATCACCCTGGAAGGAAGCCCTCTATAAATTTAGCCCCAGGCTTCTACTGAAGCCAGACATCTGAAGGGGTTGGCTGTTCATTCCAATATGGTTGGGAGGAGGGGCAAAGCAGGACCAGGATCATTTGTGGGACTGTTGGGGGGGAGGGGGGTAAAAGTGACAGTTTTCAAATTCCACAAATGCAGCCTGTCATTCCAGTTCACATGACATAATGAACACGAACAAAACGCACACTAAGAAAAAGCAATAAAAAGATCAATAAAAAAATAAAAACAATTGATGAAGGATGATGATTATGAAGACTAAATATGTAAATGTTTGAGGACATGGTTTTGTTCTGTCTGGATTCCGCTAGAATGACGATCACAGAGAAAAGGGACAGGGCAACAACTGTTACAATTCCAACTTGGCTCCAGCAAGATACTGTTCTTAATTATACAACTACCTTTTTTGCCAAACTTCTAGTTAAGTTTTCTAAGTGTGTGTGTAGTTGAGACTAGGTGTAGTACAAGACCATTAATGCTTGATCGATTGCACGTGACACATCGACGTTCTCTGGGGGAGCACGGTTCATTTGGGGGCGGGGGGGTTGAACATGCAAATTACACGACTTTTTAAGTGAGTCCAGTTATTTTTATTTCCAGTTCTGAGTTAAAATAAATAAACCATGGCATTGATGTAGTAATTGAACACATTCCTTATACAACCGGATCTGGTGGGTTTAGAAGTGTGAAGGTAAGATGGGGGCGACGTATTTGAACAGCCTGTGTTCAGAATTTAGACTGGTATTGAGTGGTGGATGTTTTGTATCGTCTCCTTATCTCTAATAAAAAGGCACTAAACTAACTTTGTACTCTGCCTTTTATTTTTATCTAGCTTGTGTGATTTGAGGAATGACAAGCTAATATGGTTGATAATCTAGCCTGTCCAAATGGAAGATGTGGATGTCTGAGTGTTTTAGGCAAAAATATTGATATCCTATTGGCTGCCTTTACACAGACAGCCCAATTCTGATCTTTTGCCTAATTATTGGTCTTTTGGCCAGTGAGAAAATATTTTGCCAATAATTGGCCGAAAGATCGTAATGGCTTCTGGTGTAAATCACTGTTAAGTGTATGGGTAATATCTGAATAAATTGTCACTTAGTTGATCTATTGAAAATGTTTGGTTGGTTCAGGAACCTGCTTACACTGGGAAGTTAGTGATACTCTTATTTGAAATTGGTGAACTTGGTCTTCTGTGCAATATACCTTTTAACATCCGCTTGATTGAGTTTTATTGTCAAATTGAAAAAATGAATTAAAGACCAATGGTGTCATGTATCCTAAATGTTTACATACTGACCACATGAGGGCACTCTAACTCCAAAAAGTGGATTCCATTTTACAGTAGCAAGTAGCAACTCATTTTTTGTATACCTGTTGGTTTCCATAACTGACAAGCATTAATGATAAACTAAAAGATTTTATTAAAATAGGCATTTACAAAAAATATCACCAACATTCTGAATTTCACCCCCTAACCCGCTTGAAAGCAAGTAATTTATGCTGCCAGCATTGAGTAAGAAACTCCCTTAGGTTTTCAGAGTCTGACGTTTGTTGATTTCACCATTGATACCTTTGACCCTTTTTGACATGCTTGGTGTATTGAAGCGCCGTATCTTGTCAGTGTGGCTAGATATGCCTCTGGGCCATTGGGGCCGAGTGTATATATTTTACAGGTGTCTTTCTAACCCAGAATGAGAAGTCCCTGTACTTTCCAAAATCATTCAAATCCTTAAGTGACCTAAACAAATAAGCCGTCCCCTCCCCACATCTCTTTGTAAAATCAACTCCACACCCGCACATTTGATCCTAAATGTTGAAAACATGCAGCCACAGTATTACGGAGAACAATGGGAGAGTATGATATCTAAAAAAATTTAAAAAATCCAATAGTTGCTTCATTGGCTAAAGCTGTTCAATACTATTCCAAAGTATAAAGTTAATGGCTGCTACCATAGTTATAAAACAGCAAGGCTCCTAGTCACAGTGGTTAACACCTCCAAGGGAAACCTGTTACGGTGCATGAAGGTTTAGCAGTCCTGTTTTCTTCGATAGTATTGTAGATGTTTTATTAGGATTAAATCCAGTTTCACTCTTACCCTTTTAAAAACTGAGTTGGGGAGTAATTTCCTCTCCACATCTCCTTTAAAGGATTTTGTGCTTACTTTAAATAGTTATCTGTCATGGACTTCATAGCCTCTTTTTTTATAAGCCATCCCCCCTCCCCTTCTCTCTCAGTCCTGACTACAGTCCACTCGGTTCCCATGCACCCAGTAACAGATCTGGGCAAACTTCAGCGGGGTGAATCTCACAGCCACGTTGTAGTCGCGGTTCTCCCCATCAATCTCCAGCCACTGGTGTCCAGAGAAAATGCCGATGACTTTCCTCTCCCAGCGTTCCAGAGCCGTGTCCCACACGCGGCCGTACACCCCCGAGCCGCTGGCCCCCGGCCGGGCATCACAGTGCTGGTAGATCAGGTCGTTAGACTCGTCCTCCACAGGACAGAAGCGGTAGACCAGCTCCCCAGGCCTGTCACTGTCAAACCCAGAGAAGTGGATGCGTTTCCCTGCCAGGTCGTCAGAGGAAGGAGCCACAGACAGACGCATGAAGGGCCGGCGGTGGGGCCAGCGCAGCTCCAAGAGGGCGTAGTCAAAGTCCATGCTGACCTCTTGGGGGCCCTGGATCCAGCCCTTGGGGACACGGGTGCGTTTGACCCGGACCCAGCGCACCAGGGGCTTCTTGGTGGGGGTCTGGCTGGGCTTGGTGCCGTTGATGTACGGAGGAGTCAGGAAGCCTACCCTCAGTTTACGGGCTCCCTTGACGTAGTCCTTCCCATCATGCACACAGTGGGCGGCGGTCAGGACATGGAGTCGAGACACTAGGACCCCAGTGCAGCCGGTGGAGATCCTCACAGCTGTGGAGAATGGGTAGTCCAACAGGAAGTGGTCACCGCGTATGTTGAAGCGCCCATCAGCCCCGTAGATCTGTCTTTTCTGACGCCTGTGCCTACTGGTAACTCTACGTCCTCTTGTTGGTGGAGGTTGAATGGCAGGACTGATGGTGCCCTCATAATTATCCTCATCCGCCACATCCACAGTGGTGAGGGTACGAGAACCGTCTGCATAGAGTGTCTCGAATGCCAGCTGCTCAGTCAGGTGCTCTCGCCTGCTCTCTTGCTCTCCTTTGTGGTAACAGCTGGCATTGCAGTGAGTGGTGAAGTCCAGTTGAGTCTGGGAACTGAAGCGAGAGCGGGAGAGGGGCAGGGGTGCATGGGGCACCAGTGAGGGGTAGGGGACGGGGTGTTGGTGAGGGGGGGCTCGAGATGGCAGAGAGAGGGGGAGGAGGAGTGAGAGGAGCAGGACTAAGATGGAGAGATGAGCCAGGCCAGAGTTTGGATGTGGATACATGGTCATTGAGCAAAACACTGAAATGAAAAACATATAAAACATTTAATGTACGCTCCACAACAATACACAAAAGACACAAAAAAAGGAATCTACTTATCTGTGAGGAACAGTAGGGTATAGATGAACTAGGAATGTCATGGACTTTGCAGAAACCTTGTTTGATTAAAGACGCTTAAAAACAGATCATCACTAATGAAACACAACGGTGTGGAGAGCACTGGCTTTACTGGCTTGTCTCCCCAGTTTAAGTACATCATTCACAAACACTCTCAACCCATAATCCCCCATAAAACCAGTCCACTCTCAGTCTGACACATGGCTTCCAAATCCCCTCGCTCAGAGCCCATACACGCGGGATCAGCTAATGCAGGCTCATGTTGCAATGCAGGTCTGAATTTTCATTTCTTTGAATAGGTTACAATGCAGCTCTTGTTCCTGTCTATACTGTGGGCTATTCAGAAAATGTCATTTTAAACCACGCTACAAGGGTATGACAAGCATTAAAATGTCAGTTCTGCTGGTGGTCTTAGTGCTCAAAGAGAGGTTTGTTATACAAGCCATCTGGTTATGTACACAAGATAAGAGTACATAAGGAAAGTGGCTGTTGGGACACACATTGGATATCGGTCGTTGAGTTAGGACACTTATCGTTGCACCGTTTATTTGTCTGCAAATTAATTCGTATCATAACGTTTTGAATCTTGGCTACCGTGTTGTGTATGAGTGGGAGGATAGGTGGACTGAAGGGGAGGGGACTTGCATTCCAGCTTGCTCTGCGGAAAGAGAAGGGCGTCTCAAATTATATTTATGATAAGGCTCTGGGGCAAGGTGGTGTCTGCCGTCAAACATTAACTACCTTTCTATGTATGAGTGTCGTAGGCAGGCTCAGAGGGTCCAGGGGGAACTCGATAGGTAGGAAAACTATGGACCCTCAGGCTCTAGTGGCGTAGAAGAGAGCAGGTGTCTCAAGACCCGTTTATACCTGGTGCTAACATGCATCCTGTGTCCAGATAATGTCCACATTCGTATTATGCCCACGTTTTCAGATAGGCGTAAACGATTAAAATACGCATTGTGAATTGATTTTTGATCAGATCTTGTAAGTGTAAACGGACAAGATCAGGACACACTCTGACCTATACTGCTATGCAGTCAAAAACAGCGGTCACCACACCCTGGTCTCTGATCCCCTCCCATGTTCATGCCAGGTATTAGTGGAGCATAAAAGTGGAATAATTCAGCGCTAGCTGTGCCACCAGAGACTCTGGGTTCGCGCCCAGGCTTTGTCGCAGCCGGCCGCGACCGGGAGGTCCGTGGGATGACGCACAATTGGCTTAGCGTCGTCCGGGTTAGGGAGGGTTTGGCCGGTAGGGATATCCTTGTCTCATCGCGCACCAGAGACTTCTGTGGCGGGCCGGGTGCAGTGCGCACTAACCAAGGTGGCCAGGTGCACGGTGTTTCCTCCGAATTGGTGCGGCTGGCTTCCGGGTTGGCGCTGTGTTAAGAAGCAGTGCGGCTTGGTTGGGTTGTGTTTCGGATGACGCATGGCTTTCGACCTTCGTCTCTCCCGAGCCCGTACGAGAGTTGTAGTGATGAGACAAGATAGTAACTACTAACAATTGGATACCACAAAATTGGGGAGAAAAGGGGGCAAAAAAAAAAACAAGTGGAACAATAGGCATTGGCATACAAAGAGAGGCAGGGGAAAGGTGGAGGCAAAAAGTGGAATTCCCACCACACAACTGTATCATCATAGTGTAGACAGAGAAGATACAGTTACTCAAGGGTGCTCATGTCTTGAATAGATGCAGCCTAGGGACTCCATTTTAGGGGTTACTGACCTACACTGCTATGCAATCAAAAACAGCAGTCATCACACACCACCCCTGGTCTCTAATCCCCTACACATCAAACATCTACATTTAGCCATCTTTTATTGGGATTTTTACAAACATGTCAGAGAGGACTTAACATGAGTGTCGACTTCTAAGACTATTAAAGTCTGTATAGACTGTAACCTTTATAGTTTACATGGTCTGAGACAGATTCGTTTTAATTGTGGAAAAGGGATAGAATATCAAGTAGAATCACACATCTAACCACACTAACCTATAATCAGCAAGCATTTGATGAGGGACCCAAAGTAATGGATAATATACGTCAAGAAATATCTCGGTGAGTCTTTATTCCATTTTCCAATAATCTGCGGAGCGTGAGTTTGGTTTGAGTGACCCTCCATTGTAAGTCCCAAAGTACACAACAGTAAACTGATCCCCACATTAGAAAGATCTTCCGGCTCTAACACATTGTAGAGCCAAACAGCCCAACAGCCTTTTTGACTCCTCTCTAAGGCACTGGACCACCACTAAATCTGTCAGCACCTTGCATCAGTCATTTCAAATACATTTCAATTCCAGTCAATTTCATTTGGCAATTTGAATGGAACGACCTTCCATATAGATCCCATTTCTGACAAGCAAAGCTGATGATTATAGCCCTCTCAGAGGGTACTATACTAGTGCTACATAAATCCATGACTACACGGAACTCTATTCCACATTAAGTAACTCATACAAGCAGTAAAATTAGATTTAAAAAACATGATTAAAATACACCTTACGGAACAGCGGGGACTGTGAAGAGACACAAACACAGGCACAGACACATGCATAAACACACGATAACATACGCACTATACACACATACACATGGATTTTGTGTTGTAGATATGTGGTAGTAGAGTAGTGGTCTGAGGGCACCCACTTAATGTGTTGTGAAATCTTTTGTGAATATATTGTAATGTTTTTAAAATGGTATAACTTCCTTAATCAAACAATCAAATGTATTTATAAAGCCCATTTTACATCAGCCGATGTCACAAAGTTTTGCTGGACCACAGGAAGAGTAGCTCTGCCTTGACAGCAGCTAATGGGGGTCCATAATAAGTACAAATACAAATAGCCCTCTGAGGGATCCTGAGAGGCTAACAAGCACCAATGCACATATATAAGCTACTAAGCACATAAACATTCGAATAATGGATATATGTACACCTGAAAGCTGTTGTCGGCATTCTTCATCTCATCTTTGACCCTTGAGTGAAGGCTCTGGAATTCTGAGAACAACCTGCTTCCCAGGGCCAGAGCTTTGTCCTGAAAACCCCCTCACTGGGTCTTTTGTCATTCACCAACCACATTCATCATGAGTGAATGTAGTACTGTGCCATGTACACTCGTTGGGTTGTTGTTAGACCCCAAAGACAACAGATGATGTTTACCTTGCCCTGTCACTGTTGAGTTGCACCAATACAGGGGAATAGTGCTGGGTGGGAGGCAGTATACTCAACTCACTGAAAAATGCGGGGGGGTTGCCTTTGGCAAAAGTACATGTTTAGCTATGAAACGTTCCCTTACAGTAGTGGAGCAACAATATTAGTTACTTTGCAAAACATTTCCCAGGCTAAAAAAAGGGATGTTACAATGTAGCCTCCTGGTGACAAACCAGCTATAACTATATTCAAAATAACGATTAACAAATTATTAGGCTACTTAGAATGACAATAAATGTCATACTGTACCTTTTTGTTAAAAGGTTAGTCTGTGTTTAAATCCAATTCACGTTTTCGCCCCCTTCAAAAATATCGGGCATATCAATTCTCCAGATTTCTCCCATCGCTTCAGTGTGACAGGTATCGCCCTCTCTCTCTCTCTCTCTCTCTCTCTCTCTCTCTCTCTCTCTCTCTCTCTCTCTTCACAGTCCCGCAGAGAGCGAGTCCCCACTTTAATAACGTGTCCTAATCAATTCGGTCAAAGCAAAGTTTATTGATGAGAGTCAACTATTGGCTTATATTCATTCCTACTCAAAGTTACTGTCCGTCCGTGTGAGTCGCTTCAACTGCTATCCGGCTCATACGCGCTTACAAATAACTGTCTGAAAATGTTACTGAAAATGCATTTAGAGGCGCTCTCCCTCACGGTCCTAGCGCCCCTGCTGTACACAAAAAAACGTAACATGTCTCAACTGGACAAATCTGCTTTTAGGATGGTGAGAGAAGATGGGTACTGACAGAGCACATACGTAACATTCTGAAGCCTTCAAGTCAAGATCATTGTGTCCTCCAGCTGCAAACAGTCCAAGTGAAACTGTTAACTTGTTTCTCCTGTCAGGAGTAGACATTGGCACTAGGGTTGGGGAGTGAATCAAATGTGAATAGACTGAGGCTATATCAAATGCCATCTGTCATTTAGAGCCGAAGAGATGCTGAAAAATACAAATTGCAAAAGGCTCTAAAAATTCTTAGTCCCTGATACAGTTGCAAAAAAAGCAACAGACATGGACTTCTTAAGCAGCCTATAATGTACAGTTGTGGCCAAAAGTTTTGAGAATGACACAAATATACATTTTCACAAAGTCTGCCGCCTCAGTTTATATGATGGCAATTTGCATATACTCCAGAATGTTATGAAGAGTGATCAGGTGAATTGCAATTAATT
Source organism: Oncorhynchus mykiss (assembly GCF_013265735.2). Classification (NCBI taxonomy): domain Eukaryota; kingdom Metazoa; phylum Chordata; class Actinopteri; order Salmoniformes; family Salmonidae; genus Oncorhynchus; species Oncorhynchus mykiss. Next base: position 10,989,019 of record NC_048578.1, read on the forward strand.
GCAAAGTCCCTCTTTGCCATGCAAAAGAACTGAATCCCCCCCAAAAAAACATTTCCACTGCATTTCAGCCCTGCCACAAAAGGACCAGCTGACATCATGTCAGTGGTTCTCTCGTTAACACAGGTGTTGACGAGGACAAGGCTGGAGATCACTATGTCATGCTGATTGAGTTCGAATAACTGACTGGAAGCTTCAAAAGGAGGGTGGTGCTTGGAATCATTGTTCTTCCTCTGTCAACCATGGTTACCTGCAAGGAAACACGTGCCTTCATCATTGCTTTGCACAAAAAGGGCTTCACAGGCAAGGATATTGCTGCCAGTAAGATTGCACCTAAATCAACCATCATCAAGAACTTCAAGGAGAGAGGTTCAATTGTTGTGTAGAAGGCTTCAGGGTGCCCAAGAAAGTCCAGCAAGCGCCAGGACGGTCTCTTAAAGTTGATTCAGCAGCGGGATCGGGGCACCAGCAGTATAGAGCTTGCTCAGGAATGGCAGCAGGCAGCTGTGAGTGCATCTGCACACACAGTGAGGCAAAGACTTTTGGAGGATGGCCTGGTGTCAAGAAGGGCAGCAAAGAAGCCATTTCTCTCCAGGAAAAACATCAGGGACTGCTGTGGACTGGGGTAAAGTCATTTTCTCTGATTAATCCCCTTTCCGATTGTTTGGGGCATCCCAAGCTTGTCCGGAGAAGACAAGGTAAGCGCTACCATCAGTCCTGTGTCATGCCAACAGTAAAGCATCCTGAGATTCATGTGTGGGGTTGCTTCTCAGCCAAGGGAGTGGGCTCACTCACAATTTTGCCTAAGAACACAGCCATGAATAAAGAATGGTACCAACACATCCTCCGAGAGCAACTTCTCCCAACCATCCAGGAACAATTTGGTGACGAACAATGCCTTTTCCAGCATGATGGAGCACCTTGCCATAAGGCAAAAGTGATAACTAAGTGGCTCAGGGAACAAAACATTGATATTTTGGGTCCATGGCCTGAATCCCATTGAGAACTTCAATGGTCAATCCTCAAGAGGCAGGTGGACAAACAAAACCCCACCATTTCTGACAAATTCCAAGCATTGATTATGCAAGAATGGGCTGCCATCAGTCAGGATGTGGCCCAGAAGTTAATTGACAGCATGAGAAGGCGGATTGTAGAGATCTTGAAAAAGAAGGGCCAACACTGCAAATATTGACTCTTTGCATCAACTTCATGTAATTGTTAATAAAAGCCTTTGACACTTATGAAATGCTTGTAATTATACTTCAGTATTCCATAGTAACATCTGACAAAAATATCTGAAGACACTGAAGCAGCAAACTTTGTGGAAATTAATATTTTTGTCATTCTCAAAACTTTTGGCCACGACTGTAGGCTATTGTATATCTAATGCAAGCAGTTTCCAGTAGTCCACGTGGATTATCCCAGTCTCAAAAAAACACAGTAATTAAGGTATGGGTTGCAATGGATGCCATCCAACTTCTCCATCTGGACTGTTTTCCATCATATAGGATTTGATGAAACTCACCTAAACGGAGACATATTTATCCTTATTAGTGGTGTGATTATAAGCCACAGGCAGGCTGAGGAATTCCTGAGATGTTGGGGCATGTTGTGGCAGTGATGGCGGTGTTCATTCATTCCCTGCCCACATCCCAGTCAGGATGCACGTCTCAGCTCATTCTCCCAGTGACCCTCCACTGGCGATGAAACAGAGGTCCCACTCACAGACACAGCGCCTTCTGGAAAGTTGTGGAATCTACCAGCAAGGACAGAACTCGAGCTCTCTCAAAGACAATGTGTCTGCTGTTGTCCCCAAGTGGGTGTGTATGCTTCCTCACTGTGAATGTCACACATACCTAGCAAAGGTTTACACTTTGGCCTCTTATCACCCATCCTTGAACTATTTTGGCATGGCTCATCACAGCTTGCCTTACGCCTCCAGGAGCTAGAATATGAGATGACAGATTCATGAGTTTTTCACATTAACAAGCGACCAGCAGTCTGTGTTGGTGATTAATGGGTTTTCTGACGCATCCATCTTCTCTCCGAGGTGCTCCAGGGATATGTTGAGAGAACAGGGAATTGAGGCCAAAGTTATAGTCAATTACAGGAGTTTGCCTGGTAGTAGAAGCCACATTAAACTGGGAATGATGATGAAGGGGTCTTATATCTTGTTGGTAGAAACAGTCCTGTAGGTGTAAGTGCGTCAGGCTGCAGCCACGCCGTTTCCACTGATGGTATCACTCTGGCTTTGGGCAAACATGAACTGTGTCACAGCAGGAGAGAAAGAGATTTCCTCTGTGTGTGTTTGGCATCAAAACGACTAAGATCCCTCTGTTCCCCTCTGCTCCTTTTTTTTTGTTCCTCAGGTCAGTTTTCCCTCTCACACACTCATGCCTCTCTGGGATTGTCTCTACAATCATACATGTATACAACATTGAGCATCAACAGACCAATTACAACCATTTATCAATCACATTTCAATGAGATTTTGGATTTTTTTTCAGCATTGTCTACTTTCCAAATTTCCTCCAGTTCCACCTCTCTTTCAGTGTGTGTAATTAGGAGGACCTAATGAGATGTTGTAAAAAATAGGCTCCTGGTCAGGATTTCTGCAGGACTGACTCCCGCCAGGAGTACAGTGGAGCAGTTGTTCCTGCACTGACCTGGGACTCACGCCTCACCCAAGAGAGAGAGACTCACGAGGGCGCTTTGTAAAAACATTTTGGTCCCGTAAAATGTTGAAAACATCTCCCTTTAAAGAACCCTGTCTCCACACACAGGTCCTGGGGGTCAGTGGCCTTGGGGCTCCTCTCTCTTCCCCTCTCTCCCTGAACCAGTTACTCTTTTCTAGATGATTCAGTTAAACCAACAAAGCAGCCCCCCCTGCAGCCCCCCCCCTGCAGCCCCCCCCCCCCCCCCCCCCCCGCTCTTTCCCCCACGGGACATGGCTGTCTTTATCGTATGACCACTCTTCAAGGTGAATGTTTCGTCTGTCAACTCTGACCAGGAAAGAGGGGAAATGTGAATTATATTTTAGAAACACAGATTATGAAAGCTATTGACTATTATGTTATAAGTCAGCGCTGACAAGCGATTACGTTCATGTTTGCCTAGCTTGACTGTTTTGTGTTTTAGGTTTGCTAATATGTTTTATTACTTATGGCAGTCAGAGTTTGAGGCAAAGCGGATTCAGCCGGTAGGAAACAGTAAAGATTCCAGATGCGTGAGTTCACGCTGAGTATATGTGAGTGGGCATACATCACATTTCCATGGAAATGGTCTGCCGTGGTAGGCACAAGACAAAGCCTGCACGTCCATACTGTACAAACACCCTGCTCATATCATATAAGCTTTTCCCTATGGGCAAACAGAGGTGAGTTCTATTGGATTTTTACAGAGATTACAGTGTCATAAGAGCCTGTTATGGTAACGGTGGAGCTCTCATACAGAGAGCATTGTAAATCTATGCATGATGTCTGTCACAGGTAGGTTATTAGCTACCTCTGGCATGGTCAGTGCGCAGCTGGACAAACACACACACACACCCACACCCACTCTCTATGCCCATGTTGTGCCATCGTGGTAGGCCCAGGGGATCAGACCTTGTGTAATCACTCAGCCCGGCCCCACGACAGTTCTCCAAGCAAACAGGGATTATTAAGAGGATCACAGGGGTTTCTCTGTACTCTTTAATCCAGTAATTGGGTTCAGATTCAAGCCAGTGATCTGGGCCTCACAACAGTAGAATGAACCTTTCATGACAATGGCCGCCTGAGCCCGCTGTCACTCACAATTTTCAACGTACTCCTTGGAATTCAGAGCCTCCAGTGTGTAATTCTTTAAGAGTGGTGAGCTGTGAACACAAACAATGTCCCCTTTCTGCCCTCACTCTAGCACTCCAGTATTTTCTGGTTCTCTTTTATCATTCAGTTATAGGTATTACTCCTCCTCCCTTCATTTTTTGTCAAAGTCCTCCCCATCTGTCCATATAGTTGTACTCTCTCTTAATTTCTCAGTTTCCCTTCCTTTGTAAATTCTACCTCACTACCTCGGTCTTCGTTTCATGAAGACCACAATGAAATGTGTTTTCTAAACTTTCTTGTGGATTCTCATTCGTTGTGATGTTGGCCAAGGTTTTTTCCATGTCATAACAATAAACCTCTCATGTGACGCTTGAATGTACAGCTTCGAATAAATCACTTGATCCCTTTCTCCCCACTCTCTTTCTGTGCCTTTCTCCGTCTCTCCCTCACAGGAGGTTGGTGGCACCGTAATTGGGGAGGACAGGCTCGTGGTAATGGCTGTAGCGGAATTATGACATTCCATTCGCTCTGTTCCACCCATTATTATGAGCCGTCCTCCCCTCATCAGCCTCCACTGGTCCCTGTACCAGCTCCTCCCGCTGGTCCCCGGTCCTCCTGCAGGACCTAGATGGTACGTCTCCAGCCCCACTTCCCCCTCTGCATGAGGTCATCCTCCGTTTGGCAGCATAAGCAGAGTGAGCAGGAAGTAATGGGAAAACACAGTTAGCAAAACAGCAATAGAGAATGCAAGCTAGAATCAATTTTAAGGATAGGAGATGAGTCCTTAACCAGCTCAGGCATGGTGAAGGGTGTGGAGGGGAGAGTTTGTTAGACTTGGAAGCTGTCCTAAAACTGTATCCTATCACTCCACACCAACCTCTAGCCCTAACAAGCCTAATCTCTGTGTTTGGGCTGCAGCCATGAAAACCTGAGGGTGATCTGGTGGTGTAATCTAGTGAGGTCAACCCCAAGTCTATGGGTCAACCCGGTCAGGTCAAACCATAACAAGCAGGACATCTAAATGGACAGAATCAATGTAGTTTTCCACTGTTTTCATTACAAAGCCAGATGGAAGTTTGTTATCAATTTGCCTCACAGGGTCACTAGATGAGATCCTGAATGTGTATTAGGAGGAAAGTACAGAGATCTTTTGTTTATGGGACTCCCATTCAGCATTTCAAAAGATGAGGGGAGGGCTATGATGCTTAATTACTTTGAGTGCAGTTATTTTGATGCAACTTCTATTCCATTATGTTAAAATCTGCAGCATTGATGCCTATTAAACTAAATGAAGCTAAGCCAAAACTATGACAACATCTTTCATGGCTTGGCAATAAAATGTACCTCGTTCCACAGTGCTAGCAACTGTGTACATAACACAACACTTTCCCCCATATAAATATGTATTTTTCCTGTCACAGTAGCGTCATGATAAAAAAAAATAACTACAACAGTATCGCATTGCTCAGTGACATAAGTTTTTCTTCCTAAAAACAGGCTTTAGGCATGAGCTGCAGTTATAGAAGGAATATTTATAAAAACATCAACTGGTCTTTGAATCTTTCTGTACAGCAACTGTCCCTCCCTAGAAAGCCATGCCATCCGATTTTGAATAGTACAAGTCCTCCTTTGTTTCAATGATCTGAATTCATAATGACAGACATCATTCTGGGGTATGTCTTCAAGGAATCCTGCCAAAGCATTCAGCAAACAGAGTTTCAAGCACAGTTGACATGTCTAGAATCTCACCATGGAGGACAATGAGCATATACCAACTTGTTCATGGTGGAGTGCTATTTCAATGTGAGTTTAGCGAGTGCTGAGTGATACCAAGGATAATCCAGAAGTGACTTTTAGACATGAACTGCTACTGTAGCTCAATAACTTTTTGAGCCACGCAGATGTGGTTTCAGATATGTTGGTCATCTGCAGGCACTTGAAACCTCTGTAACATGACTAGGTAGAGATGTATTTCCTGTGCTAACCTTTCTATCCTCTTCCCTCTGCCCAATGTCTCATGCTGCATATTGGAAAATAATCAAACAAGTTGTCATTAAATCACAACATGTAGAGGAGACCGGGGTTGGTTGTCACACGTTTGACTAATTAGTGTATTTCTCAGCACCAGTACAGTATATTGTACATGGACATTTTCAATATCAGGAGAAATATTGGGTTGAAATGGGGATAGTTTTTACCCTCATATCTTATTCCAACATGGAGTTATAAGCCATTAAACACAGCTATTAAACACATCCCGAGGTTGGTTGTCAGCAACAATTTAAACAATTTACAATGTTTTAGAAGAAGTAAAGCCTGTAATTTATTGAACAATATTGCTACCTAACATAATAATCAATCATTTCTATCTAACACAAATACAAAAATAAAATAATATTTGCTTTGACATTGAAGTTCTGTCTCCACTCAAATCAAATCGTATTGGTCACGTACTCATATTTTGCAGATGTTACTGCGGGTGTAGCGAAATGCTTGTGTTATATCCAACAGTGCAGTAGCATCTAACATTGCAGTAGTATCTAAAAAAGATTCACAACAATACACACAAATTTAAAAGTAAAATCATTTAATTAAGAAACATATAAAGATTGGATTGAGCAATGTCGGAGTGGCATTGACTAAAATACAGTAGAATAGAATACAGTATATACATATGAAATGAGTAAAGCAGTATGTAAACATTATTTAAACATTATTAAAGTGTCCAGTGATTCCAAGTCTATGTAAATAGGGCAGAAGCCTCTAAGGTGCAGGGTTGCGTAACCGGGTGGAAGCCGGCTAATGATGGCTATTTAACAAATCAAACCATCATATCAATGCTTAATAAAAACCAACAACAGTAACCATCTGATATTTGGGATAACATTTTTTATACATTGATAGGATGAAAAAAACATTTTTTTTTTGTTGAAAAGAAGGAATGCTTTCCCAAACAGGAACAGGTGTGTGTGTGAATGTTGTTGACTCTCAGTCTGAGTTGCGTGATTCACCATTTTGACGAGCAGGTCAAAACCAATCATAGATGTTTATGTTTTACAAGTTTGGACAACACAGTACAGTACAGTAGAGGACAGCAGAGTACATTAGAGTACAGAATGGTCCAGTAGAGTACAGAACAGCACAGTGGAGTACAGCATAGTAGAGCACAGCAGAGTACAGTAGAGTGCAGAACAGTAAAGTAGAGTTCAGTACAGTAGAGTACAGTACAGTACAGTAGGATACAGCACAGTAGGGTAGAGTAAGCCTACATAGGCTTCTTTTCAACTATAACACCAATGTTACATTAGTGTGTACAGTACACCCTTATGTTAAACTAGGGTTTCCATAGCTAGGGCTGACAGTGAGGACTTGTGAAGAGCAGAATCAATAACCTTTGCATAATCAAAACAATTGCTTTGTGTGAAGGTGTTAAGGTTTATAGTTAGTCATTGTTATGTAAATTGTTTTGGATAAAACACTGGGGTAAATCCTGTATTGAAATGCACCAAAAATGTACTGTATTATATCCTACTGTACTCTACTGAATTAAACTCAACTGTACTATACTGTACTCTAATGTACTGTACTCTACTCTACTGAATTAAACTCAACTGTACTATACTGTACTATAATGTACTGTACTCTACTCTACTGAATTAAACTCAACTGTACTATACTGTACTCTAATGTACTGTACTCTATTCTACTGAATTAAACTAAACTGTACTGTACTCTACTGAATTAAACTCTACTGTCTTGTTCTATATTTTGCTCTACTGTACTATACTGAATTCAATGGTACTGTGCTGCACTGTACTGCACTGCACTCTAATATACTGTATTCTACTCTACTCTACTGAATTAAATGCAACTGTACTGTACACTGCTTTGCTCTACTAAATTAAACTGTACCGGACTGTACTGTGCTATCCAAACTTCTTTTAATTTAGCTTACTGGGTATATTGTTACAATGGGGATGGTTGTCAGATTGTGACAAGCAACCCCAACATCAATATGACAGCCCCCCCCCCTCCTCCTCCCAATGCTAATGGCTAAGACTCTAAGAGCTTTGCACACCTTGATTGTACAACATTTGCACATTATTATTTAAAAAATTCTTCAAGCTAGGTCAAGTTGGTTGTCTGTTGATCATTGCTAGACAGCCATTTTCTTGCCAGAGATTTTCAAGCCGATTTAAGTTAAAACTTTTACTAGGCCACTCAGGAACATTCAATGTAGTCTTGGTAAGCAACTCCAGTGTAGACTTGGTCTTGTGTTTTAGGTTATTGTCCTGCTGAAAGGTGAATTTGTCTCCTAGTGTCTGTTGGAAAGCAGACTGAACCAGGTTTTCCTCTAGGATTTTGGACTTAAAGTTCATTTCTTTGCCACATTTTTTGCAGTTTTACTTTAGTGCCTTATTGTAAATAAAGAGGCATGATGTGGAGTATTTCTTTATTTGTACAAACTTCCTTCTTTTCACTCTGCAATTTAGGTTAGTACTGTGGAGTAACTACAATGTTGCTGATCAATCCTCAGTTTCCTCCTATTATAGCCATTAAACTCTATAACTGTTTTAAAGTCCCCATTGGCATCATGATGAAATCCCTGAGCAGTTTCCTTCCTCTCCGGCAACTGAGTTAGGTAGGACGCCTGTATCTTTGTAATGACCAGGTGTATTGATACACCATCCAAAGTGTAATTAATAACTTCACCATGCTCAAAGGGATATTCAATGTCTGCTTCTACAAATAGGTGCCCTTTTAGGCGAGGCATTGGAAAACCTCCCTGGTCTTTGTGGTCATTTTATGTGTGGGGTACAGAGATGAGGTAGTCATTCAAAAACACAGAGTGAGTCCACGCAACTTAATACGTGACTTGTTTACTCCTGAACTTATTTAGGCTTGCCATAACAAAGTGGTTGAATACTTATTGACTCAGCATTTCATTTTGAATTAATTTGTAAACATTTCTAAAAACATAATTCCACTTTCACATTATGGGGTATTGTGTGGAGGCCAGTGGACATGATTAAATCCATTTTAAATTCAGGATGTAACACAACAAAATGTGGAAAAAGTCCAGAGGTGTGAATACTTTCCTAAGGCACTGTATATTGCAGAGTGTTATTGAGAAGCTTAGCTCCGTTGTCTTCATCTTCAAACCTGCACATGTCCCTATGAGTAAGAAGTTCAGGCAGACATGCCTCAATGGATGTGGTGTGGGTTTTTCCCTTCAAGGCTCGGCGAGCACAGCGTACCAGCACACCTGTCCTTCAGCACATACACACTACAGAGCTATGAGCCTGGCAGAGGGTGGCACCTGAGTCCTCAATGGAATGTCCTGGAATGTTATCAGCCCCCCCCCCCCCCCCCCTCCGCTCTCCCCTCTCTGGAGGCACTCCCACTGAAACAATGGAAGTTGCCAGGTAACCGAACAGTCTCGATGACAGGCAGATCATCTAGTGACCACACACTGGAACTCATGTGGGGTGAGAGGGGAAATATGTGTGTGTACTTCAACTCACCTTTCACTCCCAATTAGTTCCACAATACAGTGAGGGAAGACTTTAGGAAGAAATACAAGTCATGCAGAAACCCCCTCTATCTCAATTCAACTCAAGGGGCTTTATTAGCATGGAAAACACGTGTAGGCAAAAGCAAGTGAAATGGATAAACAAAAGTGAAATAAACAATAAAAGGTGACACACACAAATACTACACTCACAATATTACACACTCTCTGTGTGTGTGTGTGTGGGTGTGTGTTCAATGGAGACACTCCAAACCCAAATCTGGCAAACAGAGATAAGACGATTGCTGCCAGACCATTCGGTCCTATCTGCAGCTGTAGATCTAATCAGCTCTGCTCCGCAGCCCCCAACCAGAGATAATCAACTGACATTAATCACATGAGGGAAAACCACCAGCAGTCAGCTTAACATCTCTGAAGCTCCTTAACAAGACATTTCCTCTGCAACACTCTAAACCAGTTTCAGTCAATCACTCTGCACAAGCCCTCGACACACCCTATCCTACTTACCCAGTTACATTTCTCTTCTGACTTCAGTAAAACAGATTAAACTTTCCAACAATGGATAAACAAACTATCAGTGGATGAACGCTTGTGTTTAACTATTACTGAGATCTCAAATGCAAGTGGAATTATTTATTTTTCAACATCTCTCTCTGCCAGAGATCTGGACTTGAGGGATTTCATGGTTCTCCTAGTCTCTGACAGAACTGGGCAAGTGAATGAGGAGCTGAGTGAAGAGGAGGGAGGGACGGCACAGGAAAGTATTCATGTTTATCAAAAAGGGGAAGGAGTGAGGGAAAAAATAGAAAGAATGGGAATGTGGCTTCTTTTCCTGCAGCATTCTTTCCCTCATCAGGAATTCACTGAGGTTTTGGCAGGCAGACTTTTATATTAACTTTATTTCCTCTTGACTTGGGAAGGACTAGGCAGCCTGTTCTGGTCCCCGGGCCCTAAAACAGTGGATGTGTAGACGGATGGGGCTTTAAAGCAATCAGAGACCTCAAAGAAAGGCGAGCCTCTCCGAAGCCCACGCTTAATCCTTTAAACACCACGTATCGGATGGAAACAAAGCACTCCCTCACTCCCAGTGTCAGAAAGAGGCCTCCGATCTAAGCCACTTACCGTGTGGCAGAGAATGCCATGGAACTCATTTCAGAGGAGCATAATACTCTCACTGCTGCTCCGCCATGGGCCTGACCTGTGTTTTTGTTCCCTGGAGGGAGATGAGGTAACAGCAGGCATAATGGGATTCCAGCAGGCCTCATCTCTGATCCATTACTTTATTGAAGCTATTGCTGTGACCAGATTTGAATCCATCGCTGATTGAGGTCTATAAATCCAACCGATGGGAGGTGGCTCGGATATTTACGGTTCCAAATATCTCAATCAGCCACACATCATCCCTGTCAAAAAAACACTGCAACGACAATTGTTTAATTGCAAACTTACCTGGTGGTATCGATAGCCAACTGACAGACCTCCCAAGAGGATCAGCGCCGGCAAGAATGGGCTGATCACGAAAGCGGTGCTAATGCCTGTCTGTTTATAATAAGATTTTTTTTAAACACCACATACAGTGCTTAGGAAAACGTAGAAAAACATCAGCCTCATCTCCGACAGCAGGAATGTATTTGGGAGAAGCTTAAAAAAATCAAAAGGCAATCATTTTCAAGGCTGTTGGGGTTAGTGATAGCGATTCTGTACCAGCAACAAATGAAACACACCATATACATGTCTCAATCTGTGCAACTATGAAACAATTGCAGTGTGTGTGTGTGGGGTTGTGTTTTTGGATATCTATACACTTAAAAGTGATGGATTTAAAGACAGCTTATTCTCCAAATTCAGCTGTCCCATTTCCATCACATCCGGAGGCTGCTGCCTTTCAAATAGTCCCAACAGGGGGAGAAGAAGAAAGTAGAGAGGGAGCGGATGAGAGAGAGAAAAGAAAATGGGAGAGGAGTTAGACAGTGTACTGGATGTGACCACCACACAGCTACATTCAGAGCCATACAGAACCTTCAGCTATTCAAGTATTCACACACTTGACTTTTTCCACATTTTGTTGTGTTACATCCTGAATTGAAAATGGATTAAATTTAGATTGTGTGTCACTGGTCTACACACAATACCCCATAATGTCAAAGTGGAATTATGTTTTTAGAAATGTGTACAAATTTAATAAAAAATGTAAAGCTGAAATGTCTTGAGTCAAAAAATATTCAACCCCTTTGTTATGGCAATGTCACGCCCTGACCTTAGAGCTTTTTATGTCTCTATTTTGGTTTGATCAAGGTGTGATTTGGGTGGGCATTCTATGTTCTTTTTTCTATGTTTTTATATTTCTTTGTTTTGGCCGGGTATGGTTCTCAATCAGGGACAGCTGTCTATAGTTGTCTCTGATTGGGAACCATACTTAGGTAGCTTTTTCCCACATGGTTTTTGTGGGTAGTTCATTTCTGTTATAGTGTTCAGTTCCAATAAAAAGCATGAACACTTACCACGCTGCGCTTTGGTCCGATGATTCCTCTTCTTCAGATGACAAATACCGTTACAGGCAAGCCTAAATAAATTCAAAAGTACAAATTTGCTTAAGTTGCATGGACTCACTCTGTGTGCACTAATAATGTAACTTACCTAAATAACTTACCTAAATGACAGAGTGAAAAGAAGGAAGTCTGTACTGAATAAAAACATTCCAAAACATGCATCCTTTTTGCAATAAGGCACTAAAGTAAAACAGCAAAAAATGTGGCTAAGAAATTTACTTCATATTCTGAATACAACGTGTTGTGTTTGGGGCACATCTGACACAACATATCACTGAGTACCACTCTTCATATTTTCAAGCATTGTGGTGGCTGCATCATGTTATGGGTATGCCTGTCATCGGCAAGGACCAGGGAGTTTTTTGGGGATAAAAATGAACAGAATATAGCTAAACCAGTTTAACCAGGTTTTCCTAGCTTTCCAACAGACACTGGGAGACAAATTCACCTTTCAGCAGGGAAATAACCTAAATACTCTAAGTCTAACTATACACTGGAGTTGCTTACCAAGATGACATTTAATGTTCCTGAGTGGCTTAGTTACAGTTTTGACTTAAATCGGCTTGGAAATCCATGGCAAGACTTGAAAATGTCTGTCTAGCAATGATCAACAACCAACTTGACAGAGCTTGAATAATTTTTTAAAGAATAATGTGCAGATATTGTAAAATCCAAACATGTTTTCACTGTCATTATGGGATATTGTGTGTAAATGGGTGAGAGAAAAAATTATTAAATCCATTTTGAATTCAGGCTGTGACACAACAAAATGTGGATTAAGTCAAGAGGTGTGAATACTTTCTGAAAGCACTATCTGTCATCGTCAACTTTACAAACAACCACGTCCATCTCTGCTTTTCGGTCACTTCCTCACCATTAAGTCTGAGTGCTTTACCTGGCAAGAAATCTATCAACCATGACTGACCAACAAACCATTACATTTTGAAAACAGGGCTCCTGTGAAGTAAAACCTTCATCTTTCTAAACTTAGATCTGGGAAATGTTGTCTCCAAAGCAGTAAAACAAGTAGTGTTTACAATAAATGTCTCCCATCTACACACTCTTCCTGCTTTAGTGTAGGCTATGTGAAGCTGCACAGACTGCTGGCAGGGTTGCAGACGGCGAGCAGAAGATCCGAGCGGTAACACTCGTCTGTGATTATTACTATGAGAGGGACTGGCGAACAGAGCTGCAGGCCCAAGGCCAGGCCAAGGACCAAGACAGGCGGGCTGCAGCTGTGTGTCTCTGTGTTGAAGTTCAACCTCCATTCAGCCCTCCATTCGCTTGGCTCTTCCACATCAAATATGCTCTTATTCAACAGAGATCTGGGCTCACTGACACTTGGATGGGAATTCACTTGGATTATCCACACTATCAAACGTGCCAATTTAAGCATACACTCTCTCTCTTCATTGCTCTCTCTCTCTCTCTCTCTCACTTACGCAATGTTAATAGCGAGGCATTTGTGAGTTTTAATAGCATTTGTGAAACAGGTCCGTCCGGCACCTTAGGGACAGATGGAGAGGATAAATCATGTGTATAAGAGGGCGTTGAATCACATTGGCCTGCAGGGTTCCAGGCAGCATGACAGAGGTCTGCAGACTGCAGCCACAGACCTCCTCCAGGATCAGTCTGCTTAACCTGCAGCCAGAGGCCAAATCTGAACCAGCTGCCATATAATATGCAACAGTTCCTATAAGTGACCCACAACAATCAATTCAGTTTCAGGCTGACCTGAATCACTTCTTCAACTTTCCTTGAGAACCCAGCTCCCATGCAGATGTGCATCATTTCTATTTTCCTCTGCTATTTTCTCATGCTATTTTCCTATGCGCATGTAGGTATGAGGTGTGAGTGAGTTATTTGACTTAAAAAAAACGGAAATATCACATTTAAATACATATTCAGACCCTTTACTCAGTACTTTGTTGAAGTACCTTTGGCAGTGATTACAGCCTCGAGTCTTCATGGGTATGACGCAACAAGCTTGGCACACCTGTACTTGGGGAGTTTCTCCCATTCTTCTCTGCAGATTCTCTCAAGCTCTGTCAGGTTGGACGGGGAGCGTTGCTGCACAGCTATTTTCAGGTCTCTCCAGAGACGTTCGATCAAGTTCTAGTCCAGGCTCTGGCTGGGTCAATCAAGGACATTCAGAGACTTGTCCCGAATCCACTCCTGCGTTGTCTTGGCTGTGTGCTTAGGGTCATTGTCCTGTTGGAAGGTGAACCTTAACCCCAGTCTGAGGTCCTGAGCGCTCTGGAGCAGGTTTTCATCAATGATCTCTCTGTACTTTGCTCCGTTCATCTTTCCCTCAATCCTGACTAGTCTCCCAGTCCCTGCCGCTGAAAAAGGGCAGGTTTCCTCCAGACGTGACGACATTCAGGCCAAAGAGCTCAATCTTGATTTCATCAGACCAGAGAATCTTGTTTCTCATGGTCAGAGTCCTTTAGATGCCTCTTGGCAAAGCGGGCTGTCGTGTGCCTTTTACTGAGGAGTGGCTTCCGTCTGGCCACTCTACCATAAAGGCCTGATTAGTGGAGGGCTGCAGAGCTGCAGGGCCCCACAAGCTTACTGAAGGGTACCGTCGAGTGCTGAAGCTCATAGCACGTCAGTCCTCGGTTGCAACACTCGCTACTAAGTTCCAAACTGCCTCTGGAATCAACGTCAGCACAAGAACTGTTTGACAGGAGCTTCATGAAATGGGTTTCCATGGCCGAGCAGCCGCACATAAACCTAAGATCACCATACGCAATGCCAAGCATTGGCTGGAGTGGTGTAAAGCTTGCCACCATTGGACTCTCTGGAGGGATGAATCACGCTTCACCATCTGGCAGTCCGACAGACTAATCTGGATTTGGTGGATGCCAGGCGTATACTACCTGCCCCAATGCATAGTGTGTTTTATAGCTAGGGCTAGGCCCCTTACTTTCAGTGAGGGTAATCTTAACGCTACAGCATACAATGACATTCTAGACGATTCTGTGCTTCCAACTTTGTGGCAACAGTTTGGGGAAGGCTACAATGCCCCCGTGCACAAAGCGAGGTCCATACAAAAATGGTTTGTTGAGATCAGTGTGGAAGAACTTGATTGGCCTGTAAAATTCCTTGACCTCAACTCCATCAAACACCTATGGGATGAATTGGAACGCCAACTGCGAGCCAGGCCTAATCCCAACATCAGTGCCTGACCTCACTAATGCTCTTGTGGCTGAATGGAAGCAAGTCCCCGCAGCAATATTGCAACATCTGGTGGAAAGCCTTCCCAGAAGAGAGGAGGCTGTTAAAGCAGCAAAGGGGGGACCAACTCCATATTAATGGCCATGCTTTTGGAATGAGATGTTCAACGAGCAGGTGTCCACAGACTTTTTTCATGTAGTGTGTGTGCCCGAGGCTTGGCAGCAAGTAGAGTGACTGTCTGCTTTAAAGAGCGTTGGTTCACCAGCTCCACCATGTCTCAGACAACGTTTCACTCAAGAGTTTTACTCCCCAGGGATTCACAGATGCCCTCTCACACACAACAAACACTCGGAGAGCACACGAAACGGTCATGGATCCCTCTCCCTCTCTCTCTCAGGCTCCATAAACTGAGACGTCGGAAGAAAATAAAACAGGATATAAAACCGCTGACAATAAATAATAGACTCTACAGCTCTGCAGAACAATAAGTGACCTTTAGTTGTTGCTGCTCTCAGCACCACCGGATCCTGATTCCCTGCACCCGCTGCCACTGCTGGCTTCCCAGTCTCTGAGGCCCAGCTGGACAGAACCCTCAGACAGACTGACAGATACCAGAGGTATGAACACACACTGCTAGTTCACATGGAGGTGAATAGCTACGGCGTCACAGAATATAATATAGTTCAAATTGAAGTACTCGAACAAAAAGGCTTCATCAAATCCATCTGTTGATGTCGTAAATAAAACAAAGTAGAAGGATGTAAACGAAGAGGCTGGTTGGAGAGAGAGCATCAAACGGAAAAACAAATAGCTCTGGAGTAAACAGTACATGGGACAAGCAACAAGCAAGAGGGAGTGTTATGTTGTGGTGCTGGAAGGAGGAATGGCTGAATTCTTTGTTGTTGCTGTTTCTATTCATGAGTCGCCCAGACTTCTCGTGACAGACATATGGGCCTCATGCTGAGCCATGGAGACCCAAGTCCCTGAGTCATCCTTCTTCAACCCAGACACAGGCACAGGGAATCAGCATAGCACACAGATGAAGAATAGAGACCAAACCCTCAGGGATCCTGCACAGTGTCTTCTCCCTTTACTCGGGCAATGAGATGCAGCATGCTCTCAGCACTGTTCTCTCTCTATCACTTTCCCTCCCCCGATCCTCACCTCTCCAACTCTCTTTTTCTCACTCTGTTCTCTTTTGGGACGCTTTCCATCCTCTACCCTTTCACTTTCTTTATTCTTCCTCCAAGTGGTGTTTTTTTCCACCTTTTATTTGGCTGTAACACAAGGAAACTGCAGAGGACATCCAACAATGCAACACAAGACTTTAGTGAATGAGGGTGGATTTAAGTAACGTCTAACCTTGTCCTTTTACCCTCGGGCTCCCTACACTCCCTCATTTGATTCCCTCTGATGGAGGTGCTGAGGTGTCAGATTCAGCTAGGCCAAGGTTAGGCCGGCCCACGTCTTCACTCGGTGTTAACCCTGTGCAATCAATACGCTCAGTCAGTGCAAAGTCAGATCACACACAACCTGCTGGCAGTGCTGGCCTCATGGAACCGGACTGATCCGGTACAGACCAATCCATTGTGGGTTCATCAGGGTTCATCAGTGGACTCAAGTCGATCCCCATACATTGTATGTTGGATGGGAATCCCATATAAAATGAACAGGTGGAGTTTGGCTCACCGGCTCACCGGTACTCTCATCGTAGTTTGGAGTTCGGTGATACAACATAATCAATAGTATCATAATGCCTACAGCAGACCATGCAGCCCAGCTGTATCCATGCAGAGTATCCATGCAGAGCTGTGGTGGGCGAGGGGCCAGGTATTTAAACCCCCATCACCATTGGGAATCCTACCAAGAGAGACCATTAGTGGGGATAAGAGCAGTAATTTAGTGAAGAATGGCAAGGTTGGGCAATGGGCAGACCTCCGGATCATACCCCCAGCTGACAGTGAACTTCTAATGATCTCTCACCACCTACTGTAATGCACTGCAATGTGCTGCTAAATGCCTTAATGAGCCACACCCACATTAAAAAATACTATAGTATAGTATGGTATAAATACTATAGTATTCACTGTAGTGTTTTTGCAGACTTTATTTGGTACAAACACTACAACGAATACTATACTATTTACTGTAGTATTTACTATAGTATTCTACAGTATACAACAACATTCTATAGTAGGTACTACACGTGATCAAGGGATACAACAGTGTATAGTATAGTATAGTATACTACATTTCACTATAGAATTCTACAATAAGTACTCTCGTATTATATAGTAAACTGTAGTATTTTTTCATGTGGGTATACAGCAACAAGAAGCCCAATGAAGGCAATCAATGAAATACAGCACCGATGTTTGCAGATACTGTGGAAACACGTATAAACGTATAAAGACAAGCATTTCATTACGTACTTTCTCACACACACAGCACAGGCTCACATTTTCAATTGGAAACGCTCTGAAATACTCACGCAAACTGGGATTAGTTGGTTTGAATGATGTCACAGAGCACTTTGGCCAGGCGGTTTGATTCCAGTTTCATATGGTCCAGTTAAATCTCACGGCACCACTGTGTAGGTCAGTGAATGACGAAATGTGGTAAAGGAATGGGCACATGTCCAGATTAGGTCACCTCTCCTCCCCTTCTGGTCCAATGATCCAAAACACAAATAGACACAGACACTAAACTTCAAACAAACAACTCCTTACTAATACTTATCTTTCTGGTGCCTAGGGAGTCGACTGTCTGAGCCACTGAGGAGATGCAGAAACCAGAGCCACCCATTCATAAATCATCATCATCATCATCCCCATCATCATCACCATCATGGAAGAAAAACAGAGAGATGAGAAAATGCAAACATGAACCAAATGGATGTCATTAAAGATACACATTCATGACCGCAGACCAGAGATGTAACGCATGTCATCTGATCAAAGCCTGAGAGAAATATGATTAATCATTTGTCAGAAGTAAACAATGTTCTTTTTGTGGTAATATTCATGTAAACCAATGACAACAGCTGTCTGGATAATATTTATGTAAACAGCTGTCAGGATATCTATACTGAGTCTATATCCTTGTCACTATATTTAAAGATCATCTGTTTGGTGGCACAGAGCAGACAAATCAGGTAGATTTAAAATATGTGGTTTATTAAAACTGATAAACTGTTTTGATAAACCAAAATAACTCAATGTGCATGACTAAAGTGTAATCAAACACAAAGATAACATTTAATCACTTTACATGACCTGTTTGATGGCTGAGAAGTAGCTGATTCTGAACCATTCTGACGGGCATGTAGTTACCAAGTTTTGGCACAGCTTTTCTTGGTATAATTTATTTTGTATGTTTTTCTTCCTAGCTTATTTTTTCTCATTTTATTTCACTAAGAGTTTGGATAGAAACCAGTCCCATAAAGTGACCAGTCACCCTGCTCTAACAATGAGCACACACAGAGCCAAGCCAAATAATCCAAACAAATCTATTGCAAAAGGTTACTGTAGAAAAACATCAACTGGCCCTATATTCACACATCATCTTTGAGCTATTTGCATTATGATCTGCAGCCCCTAGAGGACTCTGCTATTACTATTCCATCTAAGTCAACACCAGGGCTAACCTATTATCCTCAGCAGATCAACTCATCCAAAGAGGCTTGAATTGGGGGCAATTTCCAAACGCCTGAAGGTACCACGTTCATCTGTACAAACAATAGTACGCAAGTATAAACACCATGGGAACACGCAACTGTCATACCACTCAGTAAAGAGACACGTTCTGTCTCCTAGAGATGAACGTACTTTGGTGCGAAAAGTGAAAATCAATCCCAGAACAACAGCAAAGGACATTGTGAAGATGCTGGAGGAAACAGGTACAAAAGTATCTATATCCACAGTAAAATGAATCCTATATCGACATAACCTGAAAGGCCACTCAGCAAGGAAGAAGCCACTGCTCCAAAACCACCATAAAAATACAGACTACTAACTGCCCATGGGGACAAAGATCGTACGTTTTGGAGAAATGTCCTCTGGTCTGATGAAACAAAAATAGAACTGTTAATGCCCATCGTTATGTTTGGAGGAAAAAGGGGGAGGCTTGCAAGCAGTAGAACACCATCCCAACCGTGAAGCACAGGGGTGGCAGCATCATGTTGTGGGGGTGCTTTGCTGCAGGAGGGACTGGTGCACTTCACAAAATAGATGGCATCATGTGGGAGGAAAATGACATGGATATATTGAAGCAACATCTCAAGACATCAGTCAGGAAGTTAAAGCTTGGTTGCAAATGGATCTTCCAAATGGACAATGACCCCAAGCACACTTCCAAAGTTGTGGCAAAATGGCTTAAGGACAACAAAGTCAAGCTATTGGAGTCACCATCACAAAGCCCTGACCTCAATCCTATCAAAAATGTGTGGGCAGAACTGAAAAAGCGTGTGCAGGCAAGGAGACCTACAAACCTGACTCAGTTACACCAGCTCTATCGGGAGGAATGGGACAAAATTCACCCAACTTATTGTGGAAAGCTTGTGGAAGGCTACCTGAAACGTTTGACCCAAGGCAATGCTACCAAATACTAATTGAGTGTATGTAAACTTCTGACCCACTGGGAATGTGATGAAAGAAGTAAAAGCTGAAATAATAATTATCTCTACTACTATTCTGACATTTCACATTCTTAAAATAAAGTGGTGATCCTAACTGACCTAAGACAGGGACTTTTTACTAGGATTAAATGCCAGGAATTGTGAAAAAACTGAGTTTAAATGTATTTGGCTAAGGTGTATGTAAACTTCAGACTTCAACTGTACATTGTTGCCAAGCCCCCCCCCCCCCGGCCTGCCCCCTTTTACAGTGGAATTTTATGAAGGGACAAGGGACCATCTGGTAAAATCCACTGACAAATAAAAAATGGATGTCGCAAAACGATGCCCGGTGGTTGACTGGGTGGCTCCCTCCACAGTTCTACATTGGTGCCGCTACTTCTTGGCTGTGAAAACAGTAGGACTATGTTGATTGAAACCCCTTTCCCTCTCCACATGCCAAGGCAAAGTCCACGTCGCGTCCTTGACTTCTGTCTAGTGTGAGTCCTTTCATGTGGAACAAATGGAGTCACATGAACTGGTGTCATTTTTCCAATTAGGAGAAGAGGGGATGGCTGGAGAAGGGAGTGAAGAGAAGGAAAAGACTGCTTCAGTCAGTGTGTGAACACTCATTCACACCCAGCTGTGTGAGTTTAAGCCATGTGAGCATGTGTGTGGTGGATGTGTGTGTGTGTTTTCATACTGGCCTACTGAACTCTTATAACTCCACCATGAGTGGGGTTCTCGTGCATTAAAAAAAATGAGACGGAGGAATGCACACGCTGTAAAAAATAGGCACAAGTGTACGTACACACTTTCACACAGACAGACAGCGACACACACCGAAACAACATTCTCACGCATCCTGTCTGGCTTTCTCCCACACTACTGTCTAACCAGGCTGTACAGAAAGGTTGACTGACTTAGAATGACAAGCTCAGACTCTGTGGTATCAGTAGCTTGTCCTCAGTCTATGTGCTCAACTGTGTGTGTGTGTGCGTGTGTGCACTCACAGCTGGTTTTAATATAAGTGGGACTGACAAGGCAAGATGTATCTGCACCAGACAGAAGCAGGAAGGGGGAAATGGATTCTGGTGGGCTTAAAAAACAGAGGAATTAAAAAATGTCACAACAAGGTTTGCAAAGGGAGGGCATATTACTGGAAACGTTCAAAGTTGACCAGTAAAGTACCGGAATTTGGTATCTTTCAAGGATTTTATGTAATCTATCACTAGACATCTAGTGGCCCTTTTGGGTACTTCAGATGATTAATGGTGTCTAATTATCTCTGAACCTTTCTCTGGCCTTATCACAGGTAAAATATGAAATAATTAAATACATTTTTTTTATTGAATGACAAACCTGTAAAACATGATCCTAAATATAAACCATAAGCTTAGTGAATACCATTGGTGTTTAATATGAAGATTTCAGCATGAAATATCCTTTATATATATATATATATATATATATATATATACAGTGCCTTGCGAAAGTATTCGGCCCCCTTGAACTTTGCGACCTTTTGCCACATTTCACGCTTCAAACATAAAGATATAAAACTGTATTTTTTTGTGAAGAATCAACAACAAGTGGGACACAATCATGAAGTGGAATAACATTTATTGGATATTTCAAACTTTTTTAACAAATCAAAAACTGAAAAATTGGGCGTGCAAAATTATTCAGCCCCTTTACTTTCAGTGCAGCAAACTCTCTCCAGAAGTTCAGTGAGGATCTCTGAATGATCCAATGTTGACCTAAATGACTAATGATGATAAATACAATCCACCTGTGTGTAATCAAGTCTCCGTATAAATGCAGCTGCACTGTGATAGTCTCAGAGGTCCGTTAAAAGCGCAGAGAGCATCATGAAGAACAAGGAACACACCAGGCAGGTCCGAGATACTGCTGTGAAGAAGTTAAAAGCCGGATTTGGATACAAAAAGATTTCCCAAGCTTTAAACATCCCAAGGAGCACTGTGCAAGCGATAATATTGAAATGGAAGGAGTATCAGACCACTGCAAATCTACCAAGACCTGGCCGTCCCTCTAAACTTTCAGCTCATACAAGGAGAAGACTGATCAGAGATGCAGCCAAGAGGCCCATGATCACTCTGGATGAACTGCAGAGATCTACAGCTGAGGTGGGAGACTCTGTCCATAGGACAACAATCAGTCGTATATTGCACAAATCTGGCCTTTATGGAAGAGTGGCAAGAAGAAAGCCATTTCTTCAAGATATCCATAAAAAGTGTAGTTTAAAGTTTGCCACAAGCCACCTGGGAGACACACCAAACATGTGGAAGAAGGTGCTCTGGTCAGATGAAACCAAAATTGAACTTTTTGGCAACAATGCAAAACGTTATGTTTGGCGTAAAAGCAACACAGCTGAACACACCATCCCCACTGTCAAACATGGTGGTGGCAGCATCATGGTTTGGGCCTGCTTTTCTTCAGCAGGGACAGGGAAGATGGTTAAAATTGATGGGAAGATGGATGGAGCCAAATACAGGACCATTCTGGAAGAAAAAAAAAAAAAGACCTGAGACTGGGACGGAGATTTGTCTTCCAACAAGACAATGATCCAAAACATAAAGCAAAATCTACAATGGAATGGTTCAAAAATAAACATATCCAGGTGTTCGAATGGCCAAGTCAAAGTCCAGACCTGAATCCAATCGAGAATCTGTGGAAAGAACTGAAAACTGCTGTTCACAAATGCTCTCCATCCAACCTCACTGAGCTTGAGCTGTTTTGCAAGGAGGAATGGGAAAAAATGTCAGTCTCTCGATGTGCAAAACTGATAGAGACATACCCCAAGCGACTTACAGCTGTAATCGCAGCAAAAGGTGGCGCTACAAAGTATTAACTTAAGGGGGCTGAATCATTTTGCACGCCCAATTTTTCAGTTTTTGATTTGTTAAAAAAGTTTGAAATATCCAATAAATGTCGTTCCACTTCATGATTGTGTCCCACTTGTTGTTGATTCTAAAAAAAATACAGTTTTATATCTTTATGTTTGAAGCCTGAAATGTGGCAAAAGGTCGCAAAGTTCAAGGGGGCCGAATATCACAACAGTATCTCGGACCTGCCTGGTGTGTTCCTTGTTCTTCATGATGCTCTCTGCGCTTTTAACGGACCTCTGAGACTATCACAGTGCAGGTGCATTTATACGGAGACTTGATTACACACAGGTGGATTGTATTTATCATCATTAGTCATTTAGGTCAACATTGGATCATTCAGAGATCCTCACTGAACTTCTGGAGAGAGTTTGCTGCACTGAAAGTAAAGGGGCTGAATAATTTTGCACGCCCAATTTCAGTTTTTGATTTGTTAAAAAAGTTTGAAATATCCAATAAATGTCGTTCCACTTTATGATTGTGTCCCACTTGTTGTTGATTCTTCACAAAAAAATACAGTTTTATATCTTTATGTTTGAAGCCTGAAATGTGGCAAAAGGTCGCAAAGTTCAAGGGGGCCGAATACTTTCGCAAGGCACTGTATATACTGCTCAAAAAAATAAAGGGAACACTAAAATAACACATCCTAGATCTGAATGAATGAAATATTCTTATTAAATACTTTTTTCTTTACATAGTTGAATGTGCTGACAACAAAATCACACAAAAATGATCAATGGAAATCAAATTTATCAACCCACGGAGGTCTGGATTTGGAGTCACACTCAAAATTAAAGTGGAAAATCACACTACAGGCTGATCCAACTTTGATGTAATGTCCTTAAAACAAGTCCAAATGAGGCTCAGTAGTGTGTGTGGCCTCCACGTGCCTGTATGACCTCCCTACAACGCCTGGGCATGCTCCTGATGAGGTGGCGGATGGTCTCCCGAGGGATCTCCTCCCAGACCTGGACTAAAGCATCCGCCAACTCCTGGACAGTCTGTGGTGCAACGTGGCATTGGTGGATGGAGCGAGACATGATGTCCTTTCACTTTACTTGAGTAATTTTCTATTAATGTATCTTTACTTTTACTCAAGTATGACAATTGAGTACTTTTTTCAACCTCTGTAAATAGTGCCATTGTTGACTAAATGCTTTTTTCATTAATTAGGCTATTTTCACTTGAACCATGTGGTCTATCTACTAGAAACTTATGGACACAGATATAACCAATTAGTACTATACAGTGGGGCAAAAATGTATTTAGTCAGCCACCAATTGTGCAAGTTCTCCCACTTAAAAAGATGGGAGAGGCCTGTAATTTTCATCATAGGTACACTTCAACTATGACAGACAAAATGAGAAAAAAAATCCAGAAAATCACATTGTAGGATTTTTTATGAATTTATTTGCAAATTATGGTGGAAAATAAGTATTTGGTCAATAACAAAAGTTTATCTCAATACTTTGTTATATACCCTTTGTTGGCAATGACAGAGGTCAAATGTTTCTGACTATATACTTTTTTGCCCCACTGTATATTAAAACAGAAGATTCCAGTAACTTTGGTAAATTACTGGTAACGTTGCAACCTTAGTCACAACCCACTGCAAGTGCAGAGCCTCAGACATCTAATACTCTTATGACGTTCACACACCTATTACTCAGAGTGCCTGAAGAGGGCCTCTGGGAGAGAGAGAGAGGGGGGGGGGGGGGGGGGGGGGAGCTGGAGGAGGGAGTGTGAGATACAGAGCCCAAGATGAACAGAGGGAAAAAGAGTGACGGGTCTCCCAGGGCCTCAGAAATCACTACAGACAGGCCTCCGCTCCGCCACATGCAGCCCCTCTCCCAGATCACGGCTTCCCTGCAGAGGAGAGTCCCCAGCCAAGGCCAGAGGAAGCTGGGTATGGCAGCTGTACTCCACCCCACCCCTGCCAATCACCACAGCAGCATAGCACACTGTACACAGAGACGGCCCAGCTGAACCATGTGTGGTTCTGTTACCCTTGGTCGCCAAACCTGGACTGTGGCCCACTCTAACACACTGGACAGACTGACCGCACGTGCCCAACTCATGCAAGACCACAAAGTTATTCATCCTGAAACAGTGGTATCTGTGTTTAGAGCAGGGATGCTTTCAACAGATGCTGCTTCCAGGTCAGAGATGCTGGTTATCACCTCACAGTTGAGACCCCTTTGTTATGACCATCTCTCTCCTCTCTGTGTTACTTCATCCACTGCCAGACAGAGAGCTAAAAACAGACAGACAGAGAGACATGAGCAGATGCATGGAAGAACAAGTCGTTTATTTAAAAGATTAAGAACAGCAGTAGGTTTTAGAATAAATCTGGGAGCTTGACAGCACTTTTCCTAACTTTAATTGCCAATGTCAACTGGAAACCTGGAGCGCTCTCAGTTATACGTCATAACCAGGTTTTTGGAGAGAATAATATTGAATAATAGGAGCTCGACCAACTGTTACGACTGAATCACTACAACATGCATAGCATTTTATATGGGGTCTAAATCTCAGACAGAATCCAAGACGCCCAAACTTATTTCCAGCACCAAAACTATGTAAATTGGTATCAGAATGTATTAAAATAGCAATTTTTTAATTTAAAAAAAATCTATTTAACTTTTATTTAATCTAGTGACTGATTACTACCTTTCAGTTATCCAAGTCTACATATGGTAATCCATCAAAACTACACTGATTCTTATCCATTGTTAAGGTCATTTGTGATATTGGAGAGTAATATTGATCAGTCTACTACTTAACTAAATTCATTGCAAAGAACCTCTGAATAATAGATAATGTCAGCCAACCATTATTACAGTCAGAGGAAAAGGTTATGTAACAGCCAACATCAAATAGTACATTTTGACCTTGGAGTATCACACATGGAATTCTTAACGGTAGAGGGGCTCCCTCCCGAGTGGCAAACCGGTCTCAGGCACTGCATCTCAATGCAAGAGGTGTCACTACAGTCCCTGGTTCAAATCCAGGCTATATCACATCCGGCCGAGATTGGAAGGGCGGCGCACAATTGGCCCACCGTCGTCCGGGTGTGGCTGGGGTAGGCCGTCATTATTTTCTTAACTGACTTGCCTAGTTAATTAAAAAAAATACAAGTATGGGACTCAACCAGGAGGTGTTGAACAGCCCAGGGCCTAGGATGAGAATGGAGTAGCTACACAACACTGCCACCCAGCGGCCATCCATCTGCTCTACTACTGACAAAGAACATAGATCTGTCCCCTATATCACAACCTCCACAATGAAGAATGCATATTGTCCAAGCAAAGTGTTCCACACTTTAAAACTTAGAACATTTCTTTAAGATGTTTTATTAATTTATAATACAAGCTTTAAGCAGACCACATTTCATTAGTATTCTTTTTTTTTTTTAATACATTTATTCATATTGAGCTACATTTCATAGCAGTGACATTGGTTGACAGACACTAACCAAAGGACACCCACTAAAAGGAAGGATTCACACTGTTTCCATGGAAACCACAGCCACCCAAGACCAATCTGTTCTACTCCCCCACCTGCATCACTAACCTCCAGTGTTCACACAACACACACCGTTTTTAGGTTTTCACAAACACACACCCATTACTCAAATACACAAACTGTCTCCATACACTCAGTCATTTCCCCAACCTATCCACTCACACATACAGTCATGTAAAATTAATACGCAATTCCCACACACACACACACACACTAACCCCTGGGACAAAAGGCATTCAATTAACAGGAGTCAGACATCAGCAACTGGACAAACAATATCAATACAAGATAAAAATTGACATTTTCCAATTGCAATATTAATGATTTACTGAATAATTCCACAATCAAAAAAGGCAAACAAAAACAGACAGCATCCAAACAAAAAGGAGGTCAAATACCATCATCATCATCATCTCCTCCTATTTTCCAGAGGGGAACCCTCTCCAAGGACTTGCTCCCTCATGCCTCTAGTCCGAATGTCCTGTAGTTGGCCATGAAGACCTCCAACTACCAACACCTCTCTGTTGTCTGGCTCCTGGTGTCGATTCCCTTATTCCTCACTCAGGTCGGACGGGGAGTGGCGAGGGGGCTGTCCCATGGGACGGGATGTAGTCTAAATGGTCATGTTGATCAGAGGTGGAAGCCATACATAATGACAATGGTCACTCAGAAGCAATCCTTCAATACTTTTCACTCAGTTAAAAAAATAAAAATAAAAAAAAGGGGGAAAAAAAAGCAGGGCTTCACAACCAGGGGGAGAATGTGTAGGAGTTTGTTCAGATTCTTCTAGCTAGACCAGTTCATTCACCGTCGAGGTGATCAAACACGTGACCATGCCACACACACACACAGGTGTCCCTTTACAACTTTGAACTCTTCCTCTGTTGGTCCAAGTCCAGGAACAAACACGAGTGTGGCCCATGTCACAGAGATACACACCACTCCACTGGTGCTATGGCAGACTACACACACCCTGCTAGTAGGAGTCAACTACTGTACTGTGCACGGTCTACATCGGGTGAGGAGGATGGCACTGTCTAACAGTAGGACATTATTCTCCCTTCCTCTGTAAGATGGGGAGATTAAAACGATACAAAAAAAAACTAACTATGAGAAACACTTTCTAATAAACAACCCAGTTAAGTGCAATGAGAGGTTTTAACGCCATTCTACAAGAGCCATGGGAACTTCCATTTCATTAGCAGAAAGATACTTGGAGTCAATGCAAATGACCAACGCCACAGTACGGGTCAATGTTCCGAAGTCATAGTTTGACAGTGTTTCTGTGGGAGGTCTTCAAAACCTGTATGGTCACCCAGCTATCTTATCCTGGGTAACCACGGAGATTATATGTACAAATTCTTAACATGGTTTTACAACACAGAAGAAAAAGACAAAATCTGGCAAAAGGGTGAAAAAAGAAAATTGATCTGAATAAATGGGTACACAAAAAAAAAAAAAAAAAAAAAAACTAGAAATAATTCCAAAGCCACCGATTGGCCCAGAGTGCCACAAACATGTGCCAGACAGCAGGCTGACAGCTCTGTGACCCATCTCCCTGTGATCTCTCCAAATCCATGGTTGACGGGCGGACAGAAGCCGAGCAGGGGTGAATGTGGGGGAGGGTTAAGGGGAGGATTGTGGTTTGTTGTCGTCTTTACAAGAGCAGACAGCAGTTGCTCTCCGCGGTCTTCTCCCGGTTACGCTGACCTACAAAGACGAGGACGATAGAAAGAAACTTGGTGAGACAACTGCAAACACGACAACTAGAGAGCAAATATCACCAGACTTTCCGGTTCAAAAGGGACCATAAGGCCTAAAGCTGTAGCAATTACAGCTCAACATGGTCCCTGACAGCTAGGTGATGGGATGGGTTGACCTTGAGATGAGACAGAACGAGACGGAGGGGTTCTCACCATGGGAGTTAGGCTCTGGCAGGGTCTCTCTGGCAACCAAGTGCATGACAGTTGTTCGGCCAGGGGGCAGCTTTAAAGCTTAGAAAACAAAAAAGGACAGACAATGAACAATTAATATGCAGAATATATAAATCCTCTTTAATTATGGTATTACTAAACATGTTCCGAATGCCCATTCTCCATCCTTAACTGTGGCACGGGTAACCCTCTAGAGTCTAAGGCCGCCATCGGCGGATGTGGTGGATTGAGACACAGCCCATGCAAAAAAAACTGAATCTCTTACTCAACAGTTTATGTTTTTATTATGCTAATTAGATGTTTGCGGGGGAGCGGACATCAACTCTAGGGTCAAACTTTATTTCAAAGGACACAGGTCATTCAATCACAGTATTCACTAGTAAATTTCAGACATGTAGGATGAATGTGTGTGTGTGTGTGTATAGGAGGGTCCATGAAATACCTCCCAGGGTGACGTTGCCATGCAGGAAGCGTCCCTGGAAGATGAGGCGTAGGATGCTGGCGCTGCTCACCTGCTCCTCCTCCCATCCTGATGGAGCGATGAGACAACACACAGAAGCTCAGGGGAGAATTTTTTTTTATCAGCGCCAGAAACACTTAGACACTTCCTGCAGTGGTTGAACCCACACAAACATTACTACCATCATCAGGGGTGTGGAGATGGAATAAAGTGTTACGACACAAGGCATGGTCCAACAGCTGTTCCTATAACAGTAACGGACTTCAAATTGGGCTTTCACAACAAGAAATAGAAGTATGCCCAGTACACTAAATCAGACAGTTGAAGTGACCTGATTAATTCCACAATACAACTCAATAGAAAACAAGACAGTGAAGTGGTAGTTTCTTGGTCCACCTCCCAACATGCAAAAAACTCACCCAAGGGCCAGTTATCAAAGACGTGCTTGGCGATGTCCATGGCCGAGTCGCTGGGGGAGAAGATGAAGTCTTGTGTCTTCCCACTGACCAGGATAAGACGCAGGTTCACCTGGAATGGCCCAAACAAAACATCTGAATAATCCTACACATGCTCCACAGAAATCACAAGATTACAGTATAATAAAAGTCCACATTTCCACCCCATCGAGCAATGAGAGGCACGTAGCTTCGCCTAATCACATGGAATCCTTCCGTTTTCTCTCACCTCGAATGACATGAGATGACCTTCGGAAGCCTGCACCAAAACTGGCATTCCAGTCTAATTAGATTTCTCTGGTGCAGCTCTCAGCCCCTTTGACTGGGCTGCTTCCTTCAGAGAGGACTGAGCTTGTTGTGTAGTGAGCCCCTATAGTAGGATGGGGCATAGATAAGGGTGGAGCTGGGGGGGTGATGGGGTGGAGGGGGAGAACAGTGGGCCTTCAGTGGCTTGAGGCAGGGAGCAGCTCCTCTCTCCGGGCTGTCGGCCTAATGTGATAACCCCAGGTGTCCCAGACAGGCCTGTGCCACATTATTACATTGATATTGCCAACGCGTAACCCGAGGGGGGGGGGGGGGGGGGGGGGGGGGGGGGGGTGTACGTGAAGGTCTTAGAAAGGGCTTTTCCCTGCTCTTCTTTGTACCCACCCAGTCCACTAAATGAAAGCATCGAAAGAAGAAAAAAAATAATACATGGAAATGTGTTTGACATGTTGCCCTAATCGTACTAGCACCTCATGTTCCCCTAAAGCCTTAGAAAGGCTCCTTAAACAAACAGAGACCATTTCATATGTATTAGTCATTTACAGAGTCCAAAAGGATGGTCCTGGTTTACTTTTTAGGAGACTTGGGTAATGGCACTTAAAACAATATATATATATACTCTTGGATTTAAAATAGTTATTTGGTTTAACGGTTACATCATCCACATGCTGTTTGCAGAGAATAAACGGCGAAAGAGAAGGACAAGGTAAGGCAGTTGGTCCAGTGCATTGAGTCAAATCCCAAATGCCACAGAATAATGAATCAAATGAATAAAACCAACTGACTATTTCTGAGAAATCATAGTACATACAAGTCATGAAATTGAAATCCCATTGGGCAATAGGGAAACATAGTTTCACATGAAGTAGATTGAGGTAGTGCAACTCTGAGGTTTCCTGTCAGACACTCCATGTAGGCTATGTAAATTATTTCTATTATCAACTCATCAATTTTAAACTCATGAAACATCCGCTACGGTAAGTAGCCTTAAGCATACACAGCAGTGCCTGCACAAGAGGAGACCCAGGCTCAAAGCCTTCCCTCCTGTGGTGGCAGCAGCCCCAGGTCAGAACCTCTGATAGGGAAAAATGCTCTGAAGCATCATTATGGACGGAAGGCACACCGTCTCCACCCCTCCTCTGCATTAGTTGATTAATTGTAACACGCTGCACACACAACCACTGCCTCACATTAAAAAAAGAAATCATTCACCAAAGTAGATATTGGTATTCCACCAGAATCCAGAAAATGCCTGGGAAATCATGGCATTCCAACCATTAGGCCTACCAATACTAGTATAGTTTGGAGACCAATATCAATGTTACGTTAACAGATGGGTATTTTCCCCACATATTACAATGTGTTCATTTGATCCTAAACTTTCTCTGTTGGTAATCAGGGAAGCCAGAACAAAGAGCGTGCCACCAGGTGTGACGTCAGGACAGTCCTACAATGATCCGTTTACAAACACGCCAACCCCCCCCTAAGCAGAGGAAGTCCCGTCCCATCCCCTCCCCCCCCATGAACTGCATAACCCCTCCGTGTGGGGTTACATACCCATGTCATCATTAACAAGCTTTAACCCCCCCCCCTGATCCACAACCAAACAAACAAAAAACGAACTAGAATCTGCCTAGCTGCCCTTTATTTTAATCCATCAAGTATATACTGTTAAGATTATCCAATCAAGAGACAAACAAAAATGCGCTTTAAAAACTCAGATTTGAATTAAGAGAAAAGGTCTGCAACATGCGTGCATTGAGAACAGAAATGTGACAATGAGGGATTCTACCAAATAAGCAAAAGTAGAGGAATCCAGAACACCACAAGCTGGCATCAGTACAACAGTACAGGCAGTCCAGAGTAGCCTACTAGCTTCTGCATTGATTTTTAGATTGAAATCATAAACAATTTGACTGGTTCTCCTCAGTTAAAAAAAATAAAAAATCTCCTCTCCATCCATGCCTTAAAAACCATGTCTGTGGCACTTGTGTTACACTGGTCATACAGGTTTGTTTAAGAAATGAACAATATCCAAGAAGGTAGAGCTGTGATTTGGGGATATGAATCAAATCAGTTAAAGGTCCAATGCAGACGTTTATATCTCAATAGCAAATCATTTCTGGATAACATTTAAGTAGCTTAGCGAGATTTAAAAAAATCCAAATCAAAACAAAGATTTTTTTTATATATATATATAAAAAAAAAAAAAGGTTTCTTAGCAAAAAGGACAATTTCTCAAGCAAGAATTTAACTAAGACTGTCTGGGAATGTTTTGAGTGGGGAAGGGAAGTTTAAATTAGCTGTTATAGGCAGAAAGGTTTGGAATTCGATTGGTCTATTAACCAATTTACCACATGGTGACATCACCATAGAAGGCCAAAACTCCCTCCCACCAAAAATGGCTGTCATTTCAGGCAGTCTGAAAAACAGCTCTTACACTAAAAGTGCATTATAATTTTCACAGCATTATTCCAACCTCAGTGTGGAAATGTTTATAAAAACACAGGGGGGGGAAAAAAAAATCACGTTTGACTGCACTGGGCCTTTAAGGCTCACCTCTACAAAAAAATGTGGGGCAATCTCAAAATGTAGTTTGACAGATGATTACAGAAACAGCAGCTATTCTGTTTTGAGTTAATCCCTGATCCTAAACTAGCCTCCAAATACATTCAGACATGGAAAACATCACGCACTGTAACCACGTCAATATTAGACATGCACAGCATTGGATCTTATGCAGTAACTAAGGATTGGTTATGTTGGGTTGCAATTAATACTCACAATATCGACATCCCTTTGAGTTGTCATGGCTCTGAAGCTGCTCTGAACAGAGCCGACTGGGCAGTTAGTGTTGCGCTTTGCTGATGGAGACTGGGCCAAACCCCTGGCACAAAGAACACTGTGTGCGTTTCACTACTCTCACCCCCCCACCCCCCTCCTTTCTCTGCTTTCCACAGCCTGGCACCAACTCAAGCGCTCTGACCAACGTGAAACATAAAATTGGTTACAAGATTCGCCTGTTGATGTGATATCTGCGAACGATGGTGGCTAGGTGTCAAGCGTATGTATCAATCAACCACTGCCTAGCAATCATACACTGTCAGACGGAAGCTATTTACTTACATAGCATTTGGCTACACATTAGCTAGTTAGCTAGCTAGCTTCAGTAGCTTGCCAACACTAACGTTACTTAGTTAACAACAGATGGCTATAAACTCGTTGCTTTAACCTCGACAGATTAACTCAAAATCATCCGTATTGCCTGACAAGATCTCCTAACGCTGGCTTGTAACTAGTAGCATGGTTGGCTAGCAAGGAGATGACACCCGAAGAAACGTTAGGTAGCTGTGTTAATTTACAAGGAAGGTAACTAATTTATGTAGGTAGGTAGCTACGTTGCTAAAATGTAACTAAAGTGAACATATGACTGCGGCAGAAAAGAGGAACTGTGGGAGCACAGAAAAGACAACCCGCGATATCACTACCGTTAATCTTACCAACAAAAAAAACCTCACATCTCTAAAGACCGTAACGGTATAAAACAAATACTTAAATATATAAGCATCCCAATGGTTAAACGTATCCCACGTTTGGGTGTCTCTTTCCGTCAAATAACATCGAACCTAACTGCTGCTTGTCGAAGAATAATGGCAGGACATTTAAAGACACCGGAAATCAGCTGTTTGTCAACATAGGAAACGAAAAGTATTTCTGGGAGTTGCAGTCTTGCCATACGATTCCATTTTGATTGAACAAGTGATGAAAGTCGGACACGAAGGAAATCAACAGAAATTGGGATAATTTGCATTTGTTTCAAGCCACCTTGTAAAGTAAAAAAAAACAACAAAAAAAATATATATATTCAGTAAGTCACAAAGACAGTTTATTGGAGGATTCAAATTTACTTAAAAAAAAAACAAACATTGATTATATACAGTCATTTCTCTTGACACATTTACAGATAGTACATGTACTGTTATACTATGCTTTAAAATCAGTAAGCGTACAAATGGACATGAAACAGTTAGTACAACACAATTGTTATTTTCTCAAATACTGTTCTGATGACCAAGGTAGTTTGTAAACATCCTAGTATTGTAACTCACTCCACAAAACCTTGTATGAGACACTGATGTAATGTGCAATACTTTTCTTTGCAACATGATTCTGTAACAAGCTTTGAGCCCCCTGGAAGCATAAAAGAAAATACAAAAATACCATATTGTAGACTTTTACTCACAGCTATTTGTAGTGTGTTTAGGCCATTTTTACACAAGACTGGCCAGTCTTGATCTTAAAATGGTCATTTAAATCGCAATAATATGAAGGGATACCAATTTGTATTGATTATCTGTGATGTGACCATTTCCACATCTCGTAAATAGGCATAGAATACAAATAACAGTTACATACATACCCTTGAAGTGAGCAAATAAATTGAGGCACATAGTTAAAACAGAAAAAAACACAAGTTGATTTGAACACCACAGCAAAGTGTCTAGAAACAAAATTTGACTGAGGCTGGTGGGGTTTTCAGTTCATGTTATTAATACATTCAGTTAGACACTCAGAGTTAAGAGATTAAAACCCAGGCCCATCTATCAATGACACAATTATATACAAAACAGTTATGTACAAACTTATACATGGAATCAATCATGTAAGTAACATGTACCACGAGATTAAGACCTTAAAACAGGAATGAAACCTGTAAGCCTTTTCATACTAGGCTAGTGTATTGTAATCCTTTCTCTGCCTTTCAGTAGTGCCCGTTTTGGGCTCCAAGGAATATCAGCATTTTTTTCAGTGTACCTTCCTATAGACATCTCTCTATTTGGTAGAGTTTGTCGATCATCATGGTACAAAAATAAGTTATTTCTCTCGTCACACAATCTCTACAGTTAAGAGCACAATTTTAAATTGAATAATTATTTGGGCAGCTCTTCCAATATTTAACAAATATAGCATACATATCTATGTATAAATATGAAAACAAAATTCAATGAATGATTGTTAAAAAAATATTCTCTATTCTAAATGATAAATTCTTAAAAAATTACAAATATTACCATCTTTTGGGTAAGGACCAAGTTTTACAAAATTTAATTTCATTGTCAAGCATCTCTCTAAAGTGCAGACAGTGAGTTCTGGGGTGGTTTGACCCTCTCCTTGGTATTGCCTGTCCCCAAAGAACACAAATAATGCCATAGTAATTTACCTATATGGACAGGAGGACACACGACATACCCTGTTGATGTGCTTACTGTACCCAGCAGTAACTCACAGGGCAAAGACAGTGGATATCAGACACCATTTTGGGGGAAATGGCTGAATTCAGGCAGAAACAACCAGGCACTAGAATAACACATTAAAAATGGAGGAACTTTGTGTCATGCCATTTGTACCACCTAAATGACATATTTAATACAAAAAACCCTTTCAAATGGTTAGATATGCAGAATTTTGGCAAGTTCATGTTGATCGAGTATACACTGAGCGTACAAAACGTTAAGAACACCTTCCTAATATTAAGTTGCACGCACCCCTCCCTTTTGCCGTCAGGGCATGGACTCTACAAGGTGTCGAAAGAATTCCACATGGATGCTGGCCCATGTTGACTCTAATGCTTCCCATAGTTGTTTCAAGTTGGCTAGGTGTTCTTTGGGTGGTGGATCATTTTTGTTACACATAGAAACCTGTTGAGCATGAAAAACCCAGCAGTGTGCCTCTTACCTACTACCATAACCTGTTCGAAAGGCACATAAATCTTGTCTTGTCCATTCACCCTCTGAATGGCACACATAGACAATGTCTCAATGCTTAAGAATCCTTCTTTAACCTGTATCCTCCCCTTCATCTACACTGATTGCAGTGTATTTAACAAGTGACATCAATAAGGGACTGTAGCTTTCACCAGGTCAGACTGTCATGGAAATCACAGGTGTTCTTAATGTTTTGTACAATCAGTGTATATCTCAGTGCACATACAGTACCAGTCAAAAGTTAATACACACCTACTCATTCAAGGTTCTTTATTTTTTACTTTGTAGAATAATAGTGAAGGTATCAAAACTATGAAATAACACATGGAATCATGTAGTAACCCAAAAAAGTGTTAGATCAAAATATATTATATATTTGAGATTTTTCAAAGTAGCCAGCCTTTGCCTTGAGGACAGCTTTGCACACTCTCAACCAGCTTCACCTGGAATGCTTTTCCAACAGTCATGAAGGAGTTCCCACATATGCTGAGCACTTGTTGGTTGCTTTTCCTTCAACTGCAGTCTTAACTCATCCCAAACCATCTCAAATTGGGTTAGGTTGGGTGATTGTGGAGGCCAGGTCATCTGATGCAGCACTCCATCACTCTCCTTATTGGTCAAATAGCCCTTACACAGCCTGGAGGTGTGTTTTGGGTCATTGTCCTGTTGAAAAACAAATGATAGTGGGACTAAGCGCAAACCAGATGAGATGGCGTATCGCTGCAGAATGCTGTGGTAGCCATGCTGGTTAAGTGTGCCATGAATTCTAAATAAATCACTGACAGTGCACCAGCAAAGCACCCCCACACCTCCATGCTTCACAGTGGGAACCACAGATCATCCACTCACCTACTCTGCATCTCACAAAGACACGTGGGTTGGAATCAAAAATCTCAAATTTTGATTCATCAGACCAAAGGACAGATTTCCACCGGTCTAATGTCTACAACTCATTTTTCTTAGCCCAAGCAAGTCTCTTCTTATTATAGGTGTCCTTCAGTAGTGTTTTTTGTTATTGCAGTAATTCAACCATGAAGGCATGATTCATGCAGTCTCCTCTGAACAGTTGTTGTTGAGATGTGTCTGTTACCTGAACTCTGAAGCATTTATTTGGGCTGCAGTTTCTGAGGCTGGTAACGGTAATGAACTTATCCTCTGCACCGGAGGTAACTCTGGGTCTTCCTTTCCTGTGGCGGTCCTCATGAGAGCCAGTTTCATCATAGCGCTTGATGTTTTTTGCGACTGCACTTGAAGAAACTTCCAAAGTTCTTGACATTTCCCAGATTGACTGACCTTCATGTCTTAAAGTAATGATGGACCGTCGTTTCATTTAGCTTCTTTTAGCTGTTCTTGACATAATATGGACTTGGTCTTTAACTAAATAGGGCTATATTCTGTATACCACCCCTACCTTATCATAACACAAGTGATTGGCTTAACCACATTAAGAAGGAAAGAAATTCCACAAATTAACTTTTAACAAGGCACACCTGTTAAATGAAATGCATTCCAGGTGAATACCTCATGAAGCTATTTGAGAGAATGCCATAGGTGTGCAAAGCTGTCATCAATGCAAAGGGTGGTTCCATGTGTGTTTTCCATAGGTGTGATGTATTCACTATTATTCTACTATGTAGAAAATAATACAAATAAAGAAAAACCCTTGAATGAGTAGATGTCCAAACTTTTGACTGATAGTGTACATCCAAAATCCATTTAGCATGTGAGGGTCTCTCTACATTATAGGAATGACCAAATATCAACAAAGGAGAAGACAGTCGGTTGTAGCACAATGCTCCGACAGTTGAAAATGAACACGATGAGACTGTGCACCTGTTCGTCTTGCGTGTTATGTTGTTGGGGCGTTCACCATCTACTCCACCACTATTCTCCTCTAAGGTGTCATCCCTTCCACCTCACTGTCATCCTCTGCCAGGTAGATGGGACTCTTTGATCGGAGGACTGTCTCAAATTTACCACGGTTGGGTGTGGCCTCTGAGCTGTTCTTAATCCCATAACCAAAGTAGATGAGAAAACCTAGGAGAAAGAGAAGGAAGAAAAATTGATTTAAACAGTGAAACTGCAGCATGTCAAAGGTGAACCTCACTGAGACACTGTACTTGTGCCCCCGCACCTCTCGGATTCAGAGGGGCTGGGTTAAATGCGGAAGACACATTTCCGTTGAATGCTTTCATTCAATTGTACAACTGACTACGTATCCCCCTTTCCTTTCTTTGAGAAACACAACATTGAGTAATAATACAGATCGGCACAAGAGCAAGAGGCAAAGCAAAAATAAGGGGTGGGGATCTCACTAACCAATAGTCATCCACACTGCAAAGCGACACCATGTTGGCCCATCCAGCTGCATCATGAGGTAAATGTTGACAAAGATACTGACCAATGGCAGCACTGGGAGCAGGGGTACCTGAGGGGATTCACATTTTTTTGTTTCGTTTCGACATTAACCACAATTAGCAAACACTGGACATAATCAAGACTAACAAGTACAACATCTAATGTTAATTTGCTTTTTTAAAGCTAAGAGCTGATGATTCAATGGAAACAAGTACAGACAGTGGTTTCTAGGAGAACGCGGAAACCTACAGTAAATAGGAAATGGTTTCTCAGGATGGATGAAACAACAATGTGAACTGAGTCATGTGATTGACAACTCCCATCATACTTTAAAGGTGAGTGCCTGTCTGCTCGGGGGCTGTCTCCAGATGATGGCCACACACAGGAAGGCGAAGAAGGCCAGTATGGCACATATGGTGACCCACAGGGGGTGGCCACTCACCACCTCTGCCCCCCACACAGCCAGCACTACGCACAGCAGGGTGAATACCACAGCTACAGAGAAAAAGAGAGATTGTGAACTTCAGCATGTATAGTGGAATCTTAATTATACTTTACAGTTCTTGGTCATACATAATGCAAATGAGAGAATGCATTGAAATTATCAGACAGCTGCTTCCATTTCTAACCAGTATGCCAAACTTATCAAAAAAAGTCTCACTTAAATATGTGGAGCTATTCTGGTACACCCAAAACAGCTTTAAACGTCATCAACACGTCACCCTGACAAAAGGGGGAGACTCACAGATGACAGCGGTAGTCATGTACACGATAAGTCCGGAGGTCTTGGTGGGGACGTCACAGCTGGGCACCAGCAGCATCTTGAGGGTGAACCTCTCCCTGAGGGGCCTGGTCTCCCCCTCCTGGTCAAACTCGTCTCCACTGTCCCCCTCCGCCATGGTTGCCCTCTGCAGACCCACCAGCTCCACCAGCTTCTCACTGGCACCGCTGAGGCCCAGGGTACCCGGCTGGTACCTGAGAACAAATACACATAAAGAGTCAACCCTACGTTGACTGAGAACTCTTTTTAGCCAAGATCCTCTGCACTAACCTGAGGATAAGCACACACACTGCCACTAGTGTGTATGCCAGGAGAGTTCCTATCGACATCAGGTCTACCAGGGCTGCCAGATCAAACAGGAATGCCATCAGCGCTGCAGAGAGAAAGAATCCATTTCAATTCTAAGAAACATAGAGTAGCTGCTAAACAGTTGACAGAAAACTAAGTGTTGGTGCACAGTAAAGCAAGGGCTAAGCTTACCTGCTACAATACCCGACACGATGGTGGCTAACAGGGGGGTCTTGGTTTTTATGTTCATCTTTGAGAGGAAGCGGAAGAGCAGACCGTCCTCAGCCATGGCATAGATTACACGGGGCATGGGGAACATTGAGCCCAGTAAACTGGACAGAGAAAAGACAGAGGGACTCAGACACAGGCAAAGTCATCGCCATCGCACAGAAGTCAGCCATGTCTCTGGACAGTCCACAAACACTGACTGGCCATCAACATTTAACACAAGAAACAAAAAAAGTTTGGTTCATATATTCCACATCATAATTGGTTATTTGCAGGCAAATAACAAACAACAACAAAAAGGAACTGAAAGCACAGCATATGATAAGAAACATCTGTTCAGACACAAAAATAAATGAACTAAAAATAGCCTGCCATCTGGGTGCCTTTCTACCTTTGCTAGAAGTGCACACAAGGCCATGAGAAGTCTCTATGGGAAACGGTCTGTGCCAGTCACCTGGTGGAGAGGGCACAGAGGGAGCCCACAGCCACGATGTAGCGGGCAGGGTCCCAGTGCACATAACTGAAGGCCTCTGGCAGTGGGCTCTCTCTGTTCAGCAGGTAGTAGGGCATCATAAGGGTGAGAGCCGCAGACACCCCGAAGTAGGCAAAGAAACAGATGAGCAGAGAAGCCACGATACCGATGGGGATGGAACGCATAGGGTTCTTGGCCTCTTCACCTGTGTAGATAGAGATGGTTTAAATATGACAGTTGTCAACCACAGAAAAAAAAAATACTCTGGTGTCAAGAGACAAGAAGAAATGGCCTACTTGTTGTTGCGATGCAGTCGAACCCCACAAAGGCGTAGAAGCAGGTTGCTGCCCCAGACAGGACTCCACTGAAGCCAAATGGCGCAAAACCCCCGGTGCCAAACTTCTCTTTAATTATCCTGGACAAAGATAGAGAACTTGAAAATACAGAAAAATGCCCAAGAGAAAGAGTAATCGTTTCACATTTACTCTTCAAGAAGAGAACTGCTACCCCTGATGGCTGCAAAAGCTTTGATCCATTTTTGCACACATACTTTCGTACCCTCTCAATTACTGCATAGGGCCCATTTTAAAACACTACCATTCCTGCCTAATAAAGTACTTTTTCAGAGCTCCCCTGCCCGTCTTGTCTTTGGTGACTCACTCTGGATCAGTGATGTTGGTTGTGTTGACAAAGTCCTCCACAGTGAGGTTCCAGTTG
Source organism: Oncorhynchus mykiss (assembly GCF_013265735.2). Taxonomy (NCBI): domain Eukaryota; kingdom Metazoa; phylum Chordata; class Actinopteri; order Salmoniformes; family Salmonidae; genus Oncorhynchus; species Oncorhynchus mykiss. The sequence continues at coordinate 11,028,846 of NC_048578.1, forward strand.
GTACGGTCTCCCTTCACCAGGCCTGAGATGATGACGAAGCCCAGCACCACCAGGTTGACCCCCGTGAAGATCTTGTTCACCAGGGCCGACTCGCTAACGCCAAACGCCAGCAGGCCTGTGTGGGTGTTATCAAAGTGTCAGAGCCACAGATGTGGGCAGCGACCAAGCGCGGCCAATCATAATGGTGCACTGAATGGGCACTCTGCCCTTGCTCTAGGGCAGCAATGAAGAGGCAGCCATAGAAACCTCTCTTTAGCAGCTGTAGTTTCGCTGAGGTTGTGTATAATGCTTTCAAATGTGTTCTGAGTTATGTTAATGAGATGTGAGCCACACCAGTGAGCAGCAAGATCAGGATGAAGGCGAAGAGGTCTGGGTATTCAGCAAGAATCTTCCCAGGGACCTTGATGGACATGGAGGCTCTGAAGAAGTCTGAGATCTTCTGTTCAACCAGGTTGTCAAAGGTGGAGCTCCAGGCCCGAGCAACACTGGCTGTGCCTGAAAGAGGGGGAGAGACTTACAATAAGAGGTTGGAGTCATACATTCAAGGGCTCTTCTGTCACGAGGCAATCCTTCTGAAGGACCAGGCACTTGCTCTGCCTGTAAAACCTCTTCAGCTCACGTCCTCGTCAGAATCTTAATCATTCAGTTTAATTATTCAGCTACTCATAATTGCTGATTATCTCAAATGACTGGCTGGGTATAGCAGTAATATCACTGCAGTTTAAGGAGCTTGGAGTTGTGTGCAGTCACATAGATTTATGTTATCCTTGAACCTCATATCCTGCTTTTACCTTTAAAAACATGTTTTTTGCAACTTTACACAACAACAAAAAAATCAAACATTTCCTGACCATTTTTTAAAATCACTTTGGTTCTTAATTTCAAAAATCACTCATTTTTACTAACCCACTTCTGACTTACCTATGACATAGGAGAGGATGAGGTTCCAGCCAGTGATGAAGGCCCAGATTTCCCCCACAGTCACATAGCTGTACATGTAGGCTGAACCAGTCTTGGGTACACGAGCACCAAACTCAGCATAACACAGACCAGCAAGGACGGAGGAGAGCGCTGCGATGAGGAAGCAGAGCACAATGGCTGGGCCGGCCTTCTCCCTGGCCACCTCTCCAGCCAGCACATAGACACCGGCCCCCAGAGTGGCACCCACCCCCAGGGCAATAAGGTCCAGCGTGGTCAGGCAGCGGGCGAAGTGGCTCTCTTCCTGGTTACAGTCCAGCGCCCGTCGCCGGAGCAGCATCTTACCGAAGGACGCTAGCTTTTCAGCCATGATAGGACAGGTCACCAAATCAAGAGGAGGAGATGGAGGATCTTCTTACAGCCAACTGAGGAAGAGGACAATCTACTGTCAAATGAGAGCGAAGAGTGGTTTGGAGGGACAAGTCCAGACACTACAATCATTATTTTGTAATCGACTACTTTCTCAGAAGCGAGGTATCATATAATCAAATGGGGAGTGAAATGTCAGTCAGAAAAACGCTTCTTCACACATGTAGAGTCGATGCCAAAACTGTATCATAATTCTCTGAGGGTCATTCTGTTTGAATTCAGTCACTTTTTGACCACATGCCTTTTGATTTGAACAAAACTTTCTAAACATATTTGCCCATGGTAGAAGTGGTCAAAAAGTGACTGTGGACATGAATGCGGCAGGGTAGCCTAGTGGTTAGAGCGTTGGACTAGTAACCGCAAGGTTGCAAGTTCAAACCCCCGAGCTGACAAGGTACAAATCTGTCGTTCTGCCCCTGAACAGGCAGTTAACCCACTGTTCCGTCATTGAAAATAAGAATTTGTTCTTAACTGACTTGCCTAGTTAAATAAAGGTAAAATAAAAAAATGCCAAAACATTTAGAAGACAGATGTGCTCAAAGTTGACCAATTTTGCATAACACACCCTACCATAAAGACACCCATGTCTTCATCACTGGATAAGATAAACAGTTGAGTTTGATATCACTAAAAAGCTTACAAACTGGGTTTACACATTTTTTAAAAATAAAAATGGTCATTTTTTATTGTAAGTTAGACCCTATTTTACATCATCTGAAGTGTAGGTAAGCACGACATCCCCAATTGCAACATTAGAGATATGCATCCTTCGTCAATCCCCAATCTCTCTGCTGATCTAACACTGACACTACGTTAACAGTGCTGGGCAATCCAACAGTAACAGAATTGCGCTGAGACTCAGATTTTTCACTTAAAATGTATTCCAAACAAAAACCATTGATTTCAAAGTTAAACAAACCATACAACTCCATGCACAATGACTGCTTTTAACAATTTACACAGAACAGTTTACAGAAACATTTACTGGAAGAACTGTGCATATGCAAAGTTTGGTAACAACATTTCGGTAAAATATTACTCAGTTATTAAATATCTGCAAAGAATTAAGATTCAAAGATGTCTGCCAACAGAATGGTATGTCAGCTGTCACAAGGCATCGTGACTCTGAAAAAAATATATTTTGGAACTACAGTAAGTGAAGTGGATTTACACCCGGTGACAATTGCGATTATGGAATTCCATCATGGGTGCCTGATCTGTACTACACAAAAATGCATAACTATGGATATGAATGTCATTCTCTTCATGGTGATGTATCCCCAAGTGGTACACAAAAGGTATAAATATCCTCATTTGCATATTTGGGTATTATTCTACACACTTGCTATTATTTTAACGAGCTCCACCGCCAAACTTGGTTTGGGCTAGACCGGACCAAACCTGAAGCAATCGTATTTGTCTATGTTTCACAATTTTGGATATTAAAGTACAGCACAGTAGAGTACAGTACTGCACAGAACAGTAGAGTTCAGTAAGGGATAGTTCAGTACATTAGCGTACTAAACTCGTGTACAGCACTCTCCTATATGGTACTGTACTGTGCTGTCCAAACTTGTGAAACATAGACGACTATGATTGGTTCAGATTTGGTCCGGTCCAAACCTGAAACAATTATGGACGTCTATAAAAAATGTAAGAAAAAAATAGTGATTTCGTGATATCTAAATTGGTAGTTACAGTCTTGTCCCATTGCTGCAACTCCTACGGACTTGGGACAGGCGAAGGTCGAGCGCCATGCGTCCTCCGAGACACGACCCTGCCAAGCCGCACTGCTATCTTAACCCGGAAGCCAGCTGCACCAATGTGTCAGAGGAAACACCATCCAGCTGGCGACCGACATCAGCTTGCAGGCGCCCAGCCCGCCACAAGGAGTCGCTAGAGCATGATGGGACAAGGAAATCCCGTCCGGTCAAACCCTCCTTCTCAGACGACACTGGGCCATGGACGTCTATGTTTGGGCCAAATGAAGGCCGTACCAGACGTCTGTGGACGTTGAAATCAAGGTCAGGCTGGACCAAATTCCAACTACTTTTCATCATTCATGGACGTCCGGTGTCAGTTGGTGCTCAGTGGGAGAGGATGCTGATTACAGTAAAATGGGAAGAGAGGGGGCTCATGGGTAGGTGTCAATAAGAGCTGGGAGAGGTGACATTAATTGGAGAGACTTTTCACACTCTTGCTTTGACCACCAGACTACAGAAAACGTATCAGATCAACATGACAGTATGCCAGCAGAAGGGAGGACAGTAGCAGGGGACCCAACTGTGGTTTGTGACAACTATGATTTCCCCATTGTAGCCAATTCAATTGCAGAACTTCTGTTACCAATTCACTTAATTCATAAACAAAACTGATATCAGTAAAACACTACAACTAATTGATGTCTACCTTTACTTGTTCTGTGAGCAGTCATTATCCTTCCTCCTCATGAGGGAGAGAAATGAGAAAATATCTCAAGAGATTCTGCAGTTTTGTATACTTTTTTTGCCACTAGTTCTTAAAGTTGTGCTCACAAGCCAAAAGTGGTCCCCGAAAATTGCTACTGTCACATATGTGCAGATATGTACACCACGTCATTGCATGTGCATCTTGCTAGTCTTCACTGAAATGGCGAGGGGTTGAAGCTCATTGGCTAGAACTCAAATTGCTAGGGGGCTGGCCCATGTGGGGGCCAAATGGTGCAGTACAGCTTCCAGAAAACAAGTTGATTTCAAACTAGGGACTTTGTGGTCAATGTAGGTAATTCTGCTCATAGATTATGCATGTATGAAATACACCGACAAATCTAGCCTAAAGCGGAAGGTTTAAAAAATACTTAGTAGTCGCCAAAGGTCCGGATCATGTCTAATGATGTGGGGTTTTGGTAATGGAATTCCAAGGCACGATTTCTTGAACTTACAGAATGCTGACTTTTTCCTCTTATAAACTAAATATATATATAAAAAAGTGTTGATATTAGTTGGCAGGGGTCTTCACTTCAACATTGTTTTTTGGTATATTTCTAACACCTTTTAAGACTTTCTGGTAGATGTTTTCTAAGACCCCTTTTCCATCTGTTTGACAAGAAATCATAGCGTTTGCTTATTCCACATTTTTAGGATGGAAAATGGTTGAAAAATGTATATATGCCTTAATTTCTCAAAAATAGAAACTCTTAGCTTTCATTTGACATGCTCATATGAACTTCAGATGTTGGTGCTCGTAGGTCCTTTTACATGGAATTTACCTGCTTCTAAAAGGCAGTCTGACTGAATAGTGAATCATGTCAGGCAGCCATTTAGGCCCCGATCACTGGCTGGTAGCCGCTCGAGGAAAGAAAGCCCTGCAGTAGTGCATAGTGCTGACCAGTACCCTGACCTTGGCAGAGACCCATATTGAATCTGAAAGACTGAAAGGGAGGGAGTCAACAACCCCATTAATGTGCAGCCAGAAAAACAAAAATAGGAGAATGAAGAAAATAAATGAAAAGAGAACAGGGTGAAAGGGGGGAATAGCAGGAATGGTAGCATAGTTGGCAAATAAAGCTTGGGAGAGAGAGGGGAATGGAAAAACATGATGAAAGGCCTCTGACTTGACACACCAGACCGATTAAATTTTCAAGAAGCAGACAGATGATCCCAATACAAAGCTGGGTAAGAACTAGAATTGCCCTATCCAACTGTGCCCAAAAAAGGAACTATTCAACAGGAAAAAAATTGCTGTCCAAGCCCACCGTGTGGGCACCATGGTTGGACATAAAGCTCTCCTGTCTGGCAATGGGTCCAGGTCGAAGGGTTGATCCTGGCACACACACACACACACACACCGGAGAGGCCATGCAAGTTTAATCAGGCCAGGTCTGGGCAACACACCTCATCAGGAGGGAGAGAGCATCCATGTTAACTCTGTTTGGCTGACAGGAGACCATGTCTACAGGGGACACAGGCAACTGCATTTCCTACACCCAGATATCATACCCTTGTGGCCCTTGTTCTTAAATCTAGTGTACACACTATAGGCCAGGGCTATTCAACCTGCGGCCAGCAGGCCAGATCTGGCCCGTATATTAATTTATACCGGCCCTTAGATAAATTCTGAACAAAAGATCTGAAAAAAAATCCCTGCCCAAATCTGACATTCAGTGCCAAAAAGACAAGCACTATGGTGGCTGTCTATAGTGTGGTTTCTAGCGCCTATGTGGCATGTTGATTATTAAATCTTCATACGAACTTCTCTCTAGCGTTTGAATGGTTTAAGCTATGACCACATTCCTGAAAGCTACGACTCTCAGGAACACGCATGTGCCTTCCATTTCACTCTCTGATGCTCACAAGAAGGGTGTGACAAACATCTAAAGACTGAGAAAAATTCATTCAAAGAATTCTTCCTTCAGACTGGAATTTGGCATATCTTTGTCTTATTTATTGAGATGCTTAATTAAGCTTTTAATTAGTTACTTTTAATTAAGAAGCTTTTAATGGTTGTTTAAATAAAACAAAAATTATGGTGAGCGAGCATTGCGCCTTTTCCTTTCAATGATGATCAATTGTTTTGGTTGCACCTTAACTGGTGTTGGCTGAGCACACTCCAAAGTGCTATATTGGTGGTAATGCATTGCTTTTTTTTAAAATACAGTTCTTCTGAAGAATAATTGCATGTGCAAAACGTCTGGCATCCGTGCAATTAACTTTTTTACATCTGTCCATGTAAGAGTAAGTTGAATGGCCCTGCTATAGGCTATGAGTTCAACAAACAGGCATCTCAGTCACGAGTTACTACACCCACGGCACTTTCAATTTCCTAACAATTTGACCAGTAACATTTCGCTGACTTTAGGCTGATAGAGATGCAGTCAAAATGGGATTGCAAGGTCTGCCTGGCTTCATGCTGTCATCTACTCGGCGCAGTAGACTGACATACTAGCCAGGCTAAGTTGGGACAATCCAGACTCTGGAATAACAACTATATCAAGCACAGTTGGCCTTTCTCCTCCATTAAGAGGATAATCAACAGTGTTGCATAAGCCTGCTAACCTTCTTAGAGGTGAACAAATAATTAGTCATGATTACGTTTGTGTAGCCTAGCATGACCATGGTGAAATGTGTGGGCTAAACTTCACCACAAAGTCTTTGCAATATGATGTGGGAAATTAATTGCATGTTCTGGTAATTTCTAAGAAGTATTAAAAAATAGAACTGTTTTGGGCCCCCGAGTGGCGCAGCTGTATTTTTATGTTTAACTGTAAAGAGGGCCTCAAGTTAACATTTTGGTCCACCAGCCACTGTATATTAAAACAAATGAGCATGCTTTGTAATGTTCCTAAAACAATACATGCATTACTAGTAAGAAATAAATGTGGTATTTTGTTTCATTTCATTAAATTTGGGGGGGGGGACAAATTTTCACTTGCCCCTTTAACATGCTCCTGAGTGGCGCAGCGGTCTAAGGCACCGCATCTCAGTGCTAGAGGCGTCACTACAGACAACCTGGCTCGAATCAAGACTGTATCACAACCGGACGTGATTGGGAGTCCCATAGGGCGGCGCACAATAGGTCCAGCGTCGTCCGGGTTTGGCCAGTGTAGGCCGTCATTGTAAATTTGTTTCTTGTTGTTTGTTCTTAACTGACTTGCCTAGTTAAATAAAAGTGATACAAAAAAATGACAGGAGATTACAGTCACAGACAGAACAATGAGACAGATATATAAATGTGAAGCATCGGATTGGCATTTGGTAGTGATGAGTGGAAAGCCCAGTGGCCGGTGGTGGGAGAAGATGGAACAAGATAGCAGAATGTCGGCCAAAATCAAATTCTCTCATCAATTAAACATTTGAGTGGACAAAGTTTTGTAGACTTCACCAAAGTTGTATTTTTTATATTTAAATGGAGTGCAAAATGTAGTTACTGCACACTCGCACTTCAGAGTAGGCATTCCCTAACCGAAATATGCAAATATGTGCTAGAACGCACCAATAGGATCTCGCTAGCTCGTGCTTGGCTCTGCCCACCTCCTTGCTTGTTCTGCCCACTATGACTAATTTGTTCCAATGTAAAAAAAAAAAAAAAAGGACAAGCTCTGGTCTATCTTGGTTAGGTAATAAAAATCTTTGTTAGTGGTAAGGCGACTCGAGTCATGTTTGTGCTTGTGAGAATGAGTCTGACTAGTAGCCGTGTTGTCTTCTTTTCCCTAGCATTTGAAACTCAAAACATTGTTCACAAGCTGTTTTTCAATGTAAATAGCCTAGAAACAGTGACAAAGTCTCACTTCAGTAGACTTTCGTTTCAACTAAATTAGACCATTATGCCTATGCTCAGCACTTCAAAAAATAATCCTTCACTCAGCTCTTCACGTGCGCACAGCAGCGCGAGGTGGGATAGGCTATAGTATATAATTCGTAGTTCTTTGACTTTGTGCGTTTACCAGCTATGAAACAACACGGCAGAAATACTCTGAAAACAGCTCCTGCAGAATTGATTTAGCTATTAATGTGATCATACTTCGTATTCACAAATGCGAGTGAAATGCTCGCACTGTGGAGCCCTGACCACTCGCCAATGTGGCAGGTGAAATAGTAGACCTCTAACCTGCAAAATTTAAATCCCGACTGTAAACATAGAAGAACCATTGTAAAGCAGAACTTATGACACAGGAAATATGACCTGGGTGCCAGGACATTTCGGAATTCAACAACGCAATACTGCTGTCTTGCCAAACATGACTACAACTAGAACAAGCTGTTCCATGCTCAGAAGTTCTACATTTCAAGAAAAACAAAGGTTCTACTCCCACTCATTGTTATTGTTTGGAAAAACAACAAAAGGGGAACAATGTGGCCTCCATCAAAGTGAGTGAGTGCTCAGGTTTAGTTTGTACAGCTAAATTAAAAAGGTTCATGATTCAGTTCCAACAATTCAAGGAAACAGGCCTCATTCAGAAGACCTGTCATATCATTTGACAATGGAATGAATCATTGCCAACTTTGGCTAAGGAATGAGACACAGGGCATAATGCTCAATTTGTGGGTGTTTCCATGGTTAATTTCACCAAAAGGCTGAAAGGAGTACTGGAGTGCCATGCTATACTTGGAGGTTATATCTCACAGTATATGACATATTTGATTACACAACATGTCCTCCCAGAGAGCTGTTTGCCTCATCACCCACCATACTCTCAGCCCGGGGGCACTCACAGGTCTCAAGCAGATAATGCACTTGCACAGCCTGTGACTGTCTCCTTGGGTGACACGCCTTCAGGCGGGGTTATTAACTTTCCAGTTACCATAAATTACTGAACACTCAAACGATCCTTGGAACCCTGAAAAAAGCTAGGTGTGGTAGTTCGATTGTTGATTACGTTTTTTGGCTGAAAAAAAAAGCCACAGAAATGTGTAACACCTGGAAAAGACAAGCCTCAGCAGGTACTTGAACATAGTTATACAACATCAAACATACATAGACCCAAGCCTTCCACAATAGAAAGTGTCAGTACTCACTTAGCTGATTAAGTAGCAATGGAATATGCACTCTCTTTTATTGAATATATCAGTTAGAGACATTCAGACTGGTCTCATAGACTAGATGTAACATAGTAAACGTAAATCTGGGAAACAAATTAGTATGATATGCTATGGTGACATAAATTGGTATGTTACATAAGACAGGTAATGTCAGGAAAAAAGGAAAAGGAGGTGGAAATTATAGGCAATTAGCAAGACACCACCAATTAAGGAGTGGTTCTGCAGGTGGTGACCTCTCAGTTCCTATGCTTCCTGGCTGATGTTTTGGTCACTTTTGAATGCTGGCGGTGCTTTCACTCTAGTGGTAGCATGAGACGGAGTCTACAATGGCACATCAATGCGAGCTGTGGCAAGAAGGTTTGCTGTGTCTGTCAGCGTAGTGTCCAGAGCATGGAGGCGCTACCAGGAGACAGGCCAGTACATCAGGAGACGTGGAGGAGGCCAACAACCCAGCAGCAGGACCGCTACCTCCGCCTTTGTGCAAGGAGGAGCAGGAGGAGCACTGCCAGAGCCCTGCAAAATGACCCCCAGCAGGCCACAAATGTGCATGTGTCTGCTCAAACGGTCAGAAACAGACTCCATGAGGGTGGTATGAGGGCCCGACGTCCACAGGTGGGGGTTGTGCTTACAGCCCAACACCGTGCAGAACGTTTGGCATTTGCCAGAGAACACCAAGATTGGCAAATTTGCCACTGGCGCACTGTGCTCTTCACAGATGAAAGCAGGTTCACACTGAGCATGTGACAGACGTGACAGAGTCTGGAGACGCCGTGGAGAACGTTCTGCTGCCTGCAACATCCTCCAGCATGACCGGTTTGGCTGGGGTCAGTCATGGTGTGGGGTGGCATTTCTTTGGGGGCCGCACAGACCTCCATGTGCTCGCCAGAGGTAACCTGATTGCCATTAGGTACCGAGATGAGATCCTCAGACCCCTTGTGAGACCATATGCTGGTGCAGTTGGCCCTGGGTTCCTCCTAATGCAAGACAATGCTAGACCTCATGTGGCTGGAGTGTGTCAGCAGTTCCTGCAAGAGGAAGGCATTGATGCTATGGACTGGCCCGCCCGTTCCCCAGACCTGAATCCAATTGAGCACACCTGGGACATCATGTCTCGCTCCATCCACCAACACCACAGACTGTCCAGGAGTTGGCGGATGCTTCAGTCCAGGTCTGGGAGGAGATCCCTCAAGAGACGCCACTTCATCAGGAGCATGCCCAGGCGTTGTAGGGAGGTCATACAGGCACGTGGAGGCCACACACACTACTGAGCCTCATTTTGACTTGTTTTAAAGGACATTACATCAGCCTGTAGTGTGGTTTTCCACTTTAATTTTGAGTGCGACTCCAAATCCAGACCTCCATGGGTTGATAAATTTGATTTCCATTGATAATTTGTGTGTGATTTTGTTGTCAGCACATTCAACTATGTAAAGAAAAAAGTATTTAATAAGAATATTTCATTCATTCAGATCTAGGAAGTGTTATTTTAGTGTTCCCTTTATTTTTTGAGCAGTGTATAAAAACAACATGCAACAATTTAAGTTTACGGAGTTACAATTCATGTAAGGAAATAAGTAAATTGAAATAAATGATTTAGTCCCTAATCTATGGATTTCACATGACTGGGCACAGGTGCACCCACTGGGGAGCCAGGCCTAGCCAATCAGAAGAAAAAAATGTTTTGCACCAAAGGGCTTTATTACATACAGAATTCCCCCCCAGACGATCCCTCAGGTGATGAAGCCGGATGTGGCCCTGGGCTGGCGTAGTTACATGTAGTCTGCGGTTGTGAGGCCAGTTGGACACACAGCCAAATTCTCTAAAATGATGTTGGGGGCTTATGATAGAGAAATTAACATTCAATTCACTGGCAACAGCTCTGGTGGACATTCCTGCAGCAAGCATGCAAATTGCACACTCCCTCAAAACCATGCTGTTTAATGAGCTTCTTGATATGCCACACCTGTCAGGTGGATGGATTTTCTTGATAAATGAGAAATGCTTACTTACAGGGATGCAAACAAATTTGTGCACAAAATTTTAGAGAAATAAGCTTTCTGTGCACTTGGAAAATTTCAGGGATTTTTTTTCAGCTCATGAAACATGGGACAAACACTTTACATGTTGCACTTGCATTTTTGTTCAGCATTTTAACCATTTAACCCAAAGTAACCCCTAGCCTAGCTAACGTTAGCTAGCATTAGCTATAGGTGGCTAACGTTAATGTTTTCCACAACAAAATGGAATTCGTAACATGATAGATTTAGCAAGTGCATAACATATGGTACGAATTTGAATTCGTAAAATATCATACAAAATGGATGATTGACATCCACAAATCAATATACTATATTAAATGTGTACCACATTTATATACAGAATAATACGATATGCTATGAGACCAGGTTGTATTAACTAGCCAGCTAAAATTATTAATACATTTAAAATGGAGAGCTGCAGGCTTGCACACAACAGTCCGTGTTGGACAAGGAAGAAAAATAAACACCAACCGGATTACAAGAGTACATTGATAACGTTAGATCAAATAGAGAAGGAATGTTCGACACGAATTTAGGTTTACATAATTAGGTTTAGGTTTACATTATCGACACGCTCATGGTTTACATTATTACTAAACTCGTTTACGTTTGGCGAGGTTGGTAAACTAGCTAGCTACCTGATTTACAGCAAGATTAAGTAGACGGTCCATTCACGTGCCAGCCAAAATACCTAACGTTAGCAGTCAAGCCCTATGGTTGAGGGAGACTTGCTAAAACCAAAGAACCGACAGCTGAATTGTCTGAAAAGCTAGCTAGATCCAAACACTCCAGCATGTCTGCCAGACTACGCTAGATAGCTACAAAGAGTCTCGTTAATTCATGCTGGGCATCGCGAAAACGTTGTCCAGCTGACCAACTAGTACTGCCACATTCGATTCAGGTGTTGTTATTCACTATAAATCGCCATACATTGAATTACGTTGAGTTAATTAATTCCTATCGATGAGCACTCGCTTTGGTTCAGACACTTTCTTGGAACATATCGCTAGCAAATACAATCTTCATTCGATGTCTTTTGTATAACAAACATTAGTTAGCTACATACCTGAGGAATTGATCGGCCCCAAAATAAATTGCGATCAGCAAGATGAAAACTATCTGTCTTCCGATTGAACTTTACAGTCCGAAAAAAAGGTGTGACTTGTCGGTCTAAAAACTTGATACAACACACGCTAATATACCGTACCAGTCAAAAGTTTGGACACACCTACTGAGTCAATATTTTTTCTATTTTCTACATTGTAGAATAATAGTGAAGACATCAACACTATGTAATAACACATATGGAATCACGGAACCAAATAAAGTGTTAAACAAATCAAAATATAATTTTAGATTCTTCAAAGTAGCCACCCTTTGCCTTTGACAGCTTTGCACACTCTTGACATTCTCTCAACCAGCTTCACCTGGAATGCTTTTCCAATATTCTTGAAGGAGTTCCCACATATGCTGAGCACTTGTTATTTTTCTCCACTCTGCGGTCCAACTCATCCCAAACCATCTCAATTGGGTTGAGGTCAGGTGACTGTGGAGGCCAGGTCATCTGATGCAGCATTCAATCACTCTCCTGCTTGGTCAAATAACCTTTACACAGCCTGGAGGTTGGTTTTGGGTCATAGTCCTGTTGAAAAACAAATGATCGTCCCACTAAGCGCAAACCAGATTGGTTGGCGTATTGCTACAGAATGCTATGGTAGCCATGCTGGTTAAGTGTGCATTGTATTCTAAATAATTCACAAACTGTGCCACCAGCAAAGCACCATCACACCTCCTCCAAGACACTGCCGTGTCTTTGTGAGACGCAAAGTAGGTGAACGAATGTTCTCCAGATGTGTGGTTCCCACCGTGAAGGTGGGAACCACACATCTGGAGAACATTCGTTCACCTACTCTGCGTCTCACAAAGACACGGCAGTTGGAACAAAAAATCTCAAATTTAGACTCATCCACCAGTCTAATGTCCATTGCTTGTGTTTCTTGGCCCAAGCAAGTCTTCTTATTATATGTCCTTTCGTAGTGGTTTCTTTGCAGGATTCGCATAGTCTCTGAACAGTTCATGTCGAGATGTGTTTGTTACTTTAACTCTGTTACTTTTACCCATTTATTTAGGTTGCAATTTCTGAGGCTGGTAACTAATGAACTTATCCTCTGCAACAGAGGTAACTCTGTGTCTTCCTTTCCTGTGACGGTCCTCATGAGAGCCAGTTTCATTATAGCGCTTGATGGTTTTTGCGACTGTACTTGAAGAAACCTTTAAAGTTCTTGAAATATTCCAAATTGACTGACCTTCATGTCTTGAAGTAATGATGGAATTTCCTTTCTCTTAGCTTATTTGAGCTGTTCTTGCCATAATATGGACTTGGTCTTTTACAAAATAGGGCTATCTTTTGTATACCACCCTTACATTGTCACAACACTACTGACTGGCTCAAACGCATTAAGAAGGAAAGAAATTCTACAAATTAACTTTTAACAAGGCACACCTGCTAATTAAAATGCATTCCAGGTGACTACCTCATGAAGCTGGATGAGAGAATACCAAGAGTGTGCAAAGCTGTCATCAAGGCATAGGGTAGCTTCTTTGAAGAATCTGAAATATATTTTTATTTGTTTAACACTTTTTGGGTTATTACATGATTCCATGTGTGTTATTTCATTGTTTTGATGTATTCACTATTAAAGAAGAAAATAGTAAAAAGAAAGAAAAACCCTTGAATGAGTAGGTGTGTCCAAACTTGTGACTGGTACTGGTATCGTCCGGATACTGTTGTGTTGTTCAGAGGAGCTAGCCAACAACACAGCTAACACAATCACTTCAAATTGAAGCTGAAAAGAATGCAAACTAGCTGCACTTCGTTTCGATTTACCTGTATTCTATTGATAGTTTTTTGTATATATCCATAAAATGAAGATGATTCATGATTGTGACTGGCAGAGAAAAGCTGCCTACCTGTCTTCATTAGTATGGGACAGCTGGAGATTGAATTTGAATATTGAAACAACGTTGCAAATGTCAGAGACTGACAGTAAGGTTTATACAAATCAGCGCTGTTGAAAACAAATTGTTAGTCTAAAAGAAATGTGAGATAATGTCTAGATGCTTTTTATAGTGGAGATAAAGTTTATAAATTGCCTGGCTGGGCTGATGAGACAGTGGATTGGCACAGTGAGATGGAACAGAGTAAATAGGCATTTTAATGTCATAGATTTAGCTGGTGGTAACTTGTGGAATAGACACTGGCTGGAATGCGATTTTAACCAATCAGCATTCAGAACTAGACCCACCCGTTGTATAAATGAAAATAATGTGCAGTAGATTCTCTCAATTCCGTAAAAAAACATGGTGAACTTTACTTGAATGTATCTTTAACAAATGGGATATCTGTCTTTATCTCCTACATTGTAATAGTAGTAGTAGTAGTAATATTCCAAATCTTGAATGCTATTACACCAGGTAATCTTTAATCTCTCTTTTCTAGCCCAATATTAAATACATTTTTTTCATGAATAAAGACATTCCATAGTGACAGCATGCAAGATAAGTCATTGTACAATGCCTGTACCTGCTTGCAGCATGTTTCCCACCACATCTGAAGCTACATCTATAATCAGTACACTGTTTCAATTGGATAATCACAGTTTGTGTCGCTGAGCAGAAAACAAGCAACTATTAAATCCAGTTTTTAGATGCTACCCCCTCCCCAAATAAAATGTAATATGGATGGCAATGTTTTGTTCTAGCATTTGCACACGTTTCTTCTACTTCCCATCCGGGGCAGCATGGTGCCCTCATTGGATGGCTGATTACCTAGATAAACAGGTGTGCATGCAAAGTGAGAATACAACATGGAACCCATGTTTGATTGGGGGAGGTAGCATCTAAAAACTGGATTTAATGGGCGCGTTCAACATTGCAGCCGACTTTAAAAACAAGTCAAAACTGACTTATCTATAAATCACCCTGCATCATAAATAACTACTCAGTATTATTTATTGATCAGTCAGCCATCATTTTCCCATGATACATCACCATTTTGATGCTCTTGAACACAGCTAATAGTTTCTTGGTCACTGCTCAGCGAAGCAAACAGTGATTCTCTAATCAGAACAGTCTACTGATTATGAATGTAGCTTGGGACCCGGTACACATGCTGTTAGCAGGTTGTTATTGGACCATGTCACATTCACATGCTAATAGGAACTCAGACATGTCTAACTTGCTGATTCGTTGAATGTGGCACGTGTGTATAAGTTTCCTAGTTCCGACTAGCATGTGAACGCAGCATTAAGTTTACCATATGCTTCCCAGTCTAAACAGTTCTGGCATATATTTGGATAGAATTTGGCAACATTTTTGTTCATTTTAGTCTTCGCTGTTGGTGCACATATTTTTTCTTGAGGTAAGTCGAGTTTGGTAGTGGAAGTCTACACCCCTTCATTGGTGATTGGTCATAAATTCTACTCCTAATAAGACTGAGAAATAGTGTTTGTTGTCCTTCAATGAGAGACGACTAGTTTTCATGCAGTTTTCACTTAAGAAATACTGCACCAAAGATCTGAGGTAGATGTAAAATTGCTCGACTAAGACCTCAGCAAAAATGTAAAAATGAATGACAGATTTCTTGTTTCTGACTATGTTGTTACTACGGTGGCTCAAGATGAACAAACAATAATATTGCCGCTTTTTCCTTGTTTTTCAAATTAAAAGGTTTTTAGGGAGTATAAACACAGACGTTTGCCTAGCCTAGATCTGCCAGGAGCAAACCTAACCTATGTATGCAAACGTCTTTAGACTTTGTCTCATTCATTTAATAATTAGTCAGAGGTTGCATTTACACAGGAAACCCAAGTCTGGATTTTTTCCCACTAATTGGTATTTTGACCAATTACATCAGATCTTAACTCTGCCATATTGGGCTAGGCTCTTTCCCTCCAGTCTGGTCGCTTCCTTGCTTGATAATTGAAAGACTACTAATTGGGGAAAGTCAAATGAGAAAACCAGTGTTGATATATTTTCATAATGGTTTAATAAACTAACATTACACTGTGGCCAATAACGTTAATAAAAAAAAAACAATAAGCAACAATCAGCCTTTATGTATTTGAATGTCGGGAAAATACACATGAACATATAAAACCCCAATTAAATGTTTGGCGAGTAGCCATTCGTTTTGTTGAGGTGAGGCAGAGGATGTCAGAGGAAGGCACAGTACAATCACAGGGCAGCAGGGACTGTCTTTGTTGCTTGATTACCAAAAATGTCCGGCTGCATCAGTGAAAAAAATTGTTGCTCGCTAAATCCAGCAAGAACTAGGACCAGGAAAAAAAAGTTTGCCTGGAGCTTTTCTGAGCGGTTGGCTATGCATGTACATTTAATGCTGATTGGTTTTGGTTTGCCCACTATAGTGCTGTCAGGGTAGATGTTCAGGCCCATACTGAGCACTTGTCTTGTCACCAACACACAGCTGTTTCCATTAGAGATAGTTCTTTATGGTTGTGTGGTTAGGTTCAATGGATGAGCAACACCTTTAAGATAGAACATAATGTGGGAGTCTGTCATTACCATAGATAGATGGACTCATCTCTGTTAGTGTCTTCTGTCACAGCATGGGCAGTTCCATTGAGGCGATCTCCATTTTGAAGATGTCAATTTTCTTCACAATTTAGCTGATCACTCGAGGACCCGGTAAGACATGACTCCAGCAAAGTTACCAAGAGGGATCAGCAAATGAAGTTGGAAGTCCCACCCAATTGACTACATTAAAATGATGGAAGCCCTCAATGGAGCTGCCCATGCGGCCTTTTGGCCACTAGAGGCCCCTATAATTCTGTATAGACATTAGGCAATACTTGCTTCTTCTCGCATCCAAGCGCCGATTGGTTGGATAAACAGTGGTGTGAAGGGTGATTGTCAGGGCTGCAGGGCAATCAGACTGAGAGGGCCGATCTTTGTACAATCAGCCTCACCCCACACATTCAACAGATCAGAGTGAACAGTTTCACCAAAACACTGCATACATTTCCTTCTGAGACACAACCCTGGATCAGCAAGTGTAAAAATATGTATCCTGCTGGACATTCTTTTTTGCCATCGATCAACCTTTATTTCACAAAAAAAAAACTACAATAGTGTTGCAGTAGAGAAGAGATGTTTAGAACGATTATGTGGCCACGGTGGTGAGAAGCTAGGTTGGGAGTTTTCCCAAGAAGATCGGGGTTAACATCCCTGCTATTGCAGCAAGTGCCATGGAAATATTTGATGACAATTGAGATTGTATGAATATTTGTACCCGAAAACTCAATCATAATTCTTCGCAAAAATACAATTCTAGTGTGGAATCATTCCTCAATCAAGATTCACTAATGAATTGTCAAGTACATATACATGAATAAAATAGTATTTTAATGGAACGTAATATAATTGTTTTCTTTGTGTTTGGCAAGTCAGGTGGGCCAGATTTCCCTTTGAAAATCTAGAGATCAATCTCTATAACTAAGAAAAACTAGGGGCTCTCGAATAAGTATTCAGAGCCATTGTCATTTTCACATGAGAAATTTACACCAAATGCTACTTCACCAAGCAAAATTCATGAGTTAGGAAGCAAACTTCTGTTACTGAAACAACGCAGTATTCTCTAATTTGGTGTTAACTATTACTAATCCTTAGCCTTAATGACTCAAGTAGAAAATATGTTCTTGTTTCAAAAGGTAGCTTACTAACTCACTCGTTTCATGAATTCACCTTCTCCACCCTCAAACATCTGCTACAAGTTAAATGCTCTGTATGTAAGTATCCTGACAGCTTCCCCAGACATAGATTACAAATAAGATATGTATATATGTACATCATATTTACATAGCGTTCCAACACAGATGCAGGTGTTAAGGAGGATGTGAGGGTAGGCCCCCTGTGGAAGAGGCAACGTGAGCTCTAGTGATAAAGCCAAACAGCCAGGGGATGTAGGGGTGGGGGGGGGGGGGGGGCTGGGCTGAGTAGATCATCATTTTCATCCCCGGGCTGCTATAGAAAGGAAAACAATTCACAGGTAATTCATGGCCTCATTAGAATCTGAACATTAGCTGCCATTTCTACAGTTACCTTTATAGCCTTGCTACACTTTGTAGACCAAGTCTTTAAAAAGTCTAAACAAAAAAAAGGCACATAGGCTTTACTTGTTGAACAGTAATGTTCTATAACATAGTAGCTACTAGGAAGAGAGAAAAAACAAAAGAGTAGGGTCGGTGTGTGTAGGTTAGTTTTGGGCTCCAATGCTATGGCTGGGTTAACAATCTATCAAAGAAAAATAAGTGATATGATTTTAGGGGTATGTTCCATTTGACCCATTAATGACGAAGTATTGGCCGTTTGAAATCAATACTTAAAAAGAAAAATCACGATTGAAAAACTAGTCAGTGATTCATAGGCTGTATCACAACTGGCCGTGATTGGGAGTCCCATAGGGCGGTGCACAATTGGCCCAGCATCGTCCGGGTTAGGGTTTGGCCAGGATAGGTCGTCATTGTGAATAAGAATGTGTTCTTAACCGACTTGCCTAGTTAAAGATAAAATAGAGCAATTGCGTTACCAGTATCGGTGTACTGTATTAGACGCAGACTTTAGGGTGCTTGAGATAAAAAAAAAAAAAAATATGGGTGAGATACCAACCATGGTTAGCAAAACAATGAAAAGGCCTGCATGATATACAGTATGTTAGATACCGCCCTCTATGTCTCACTTAGTGCCCCCTTGAAAGCTTGCATGACTGGTTTGAGTCAAAAGGGGAAGTAACTAAGTTCTCTACTAAAGATGAATTGTGAAGATCACCCCATGCATGCAACCAGATCATGCCAACAGTTACACTTGCATTTACGCAGAGAAAATGAACAAAGGAGAACATTGGACAGGTGCTGATTGAGAAAGTAGAGGTGAAGCAAAGACAGATACAGTGGGGCAAAAAAGTATTTAGTCAGCCACCAATTGTGCAGGTTCTTCCACTTAAAAAGATGAGGCCTGTAATTTTCATCATAGGTACACTTCAACTATAACAGACAAAATGAGAAGGAAAAAAAATCCAGAAAATCACATTGTAGGATTTTTAATTAATTTATTTGCAAATTATGGTGGAAAATAAGTATTTGGTCAATAACAAAAAAGTTTCTCAATACTTTGTTATATACCCTTTGTTGGCAATGACAGAGGGCAAACATTTTCTGTAAGTCTTCACAAGGTTTTCACACACCGTTTCTGGTATTTTGGCCCATTCCTCCATGCAGATCTCCTCTAGAGCAGTGATGTTTTGGGGCTGTTGCTGGGCAACACGGACTTTCAACTCCCTCCAAAGATTTTCTATGGGGTTGAGATCTGGAGACTGGCTAGGCCACTCCAGGACCTTGAAATGCTTCTTACGAAGCCACTCCTTCGTTGCCCGGGCGATGTGTTTGGGATCATTGTCATGCTGAAAGACCTAGCCACGTTTCATCTTCAATGCCCTTGCTGATGGAAGGAGGTTTTCACTCAAAATCTCACGATACATGGCCCCATTCATTCTTTCCTTTACACGGATCAGTCGTTCTGGTCCCTTTGCAGAGAAACAGCCCCAAAGCATGATGTTTCCACCCCCATGCTTCACAGTAGGTATGTTGTTCTTTGGATGCAACTCAGCATTCTTTGTCCTCCAAACATGACGAGTTGAGTTGTTACCAAAAAGTTATATTTTGGTTTCATCTGACCGGATGACATTCTCTCAGTCTTCTTCTGGATCATCCAACTGCTCTCTAGCAAACTTCAGATGGGCCTGGACATGTACTGGCTTAAGCAGGGGGACACGTCTGGCACTGCAGGATTTGAGTCCCTGGCGGCGTAGTGTGTTACTGATGGTAGGCTTTGTTAATTTGGTCCCAGCTCTCTGCAGGTCATTCACTAGGCCCCCCGTGTGGTTCTGGGATTTTTGCTCACCGTTCTTGTGATCATTTTGACCCCACGGGGTGAGATCTTGCGGGGAGCCCCAGATCCAGGCAGATTATCAGTGGTCTTATATGTCTTCCATTTCCTAATAATTGCTCCCACAGTTGATTTCTTCAAACCAAGCTGCTTACCTATTGCAGATTCAGTCTTCCCAGCCTGGTGCAGGTCTACAATTTTGTTTCTGGTGTCCTTTGACAGCTCTTTGGTCTTGGCCATAGTGGAGTTTGGAGTGTGACTGTTTGAGGTTGTGGACAGGTGTCTTTTATACTGATAAGTTCAAACAGGTGCCATTAATAGAGGTAACGAGTGGAGGACAGAGGAGCCTCTTAAAGAAGAAGTTACAGGTTTGTGAGAGCCAGAAATCTTGCTTGTTTGTAGGTGACCAAATACTTATTTTCCACCCATAATTTGCAAATAAATTCATTAAAAATCCTACAATGTGATTTTCTGGATATTTTTTCTAATGTTGTCTGTCATAGTTGAAGTGTACCTATGATGATTACAGGCCTCTCTCATCCTTTTAAGTGGGAGAACTTGCACAATTGGTGGCTGACTAAATACTTTTGTCCCACTGTATGTGCGTGTAGATAAATGGATGTATTATTGGTAACCCGCTATACCAAATCTGAGTTTTTTGTTTTTTTTTTGGGGGGGGGGGGGGGGGGGGATTATCACAATGGTATTAGTACGAATAAAAAGCAACCTTACCTTATTCACACCTAAGAAAAGGGGAAAGACATTGTAAGACACAAAAACGTGTGACACAGAACAGTGATTTCAGGTACCTTAAACCACTGAAAAATGTAATCTCTGACATTTCAGAACAACCCTTTCATCCCCCTGCTAAATACAGTATTCCTTAATTTTTACATTTAAAATTGATGAAACAAATCACACACATATACACAAGAAATATCATGCAGGTATGTTATGCATAATTATCATATAATTCTACACATTTACACACACACACAAAAGTATGTGGACAACCCTTCAAATGAGTGGATTTGGCTATTTCAGCCACACCGGTTGCTGACAGGTGTATAAAATCAGCATGACAATGCCCCCGTGCACAAACTGAGGTCCATACAGAAATGTTTTGTCAAGATCAGTGTAGAAGAATTTGACTAGCCTGCACAGAGCCCTGGTCTCAACCCCATCAAACAACTCTGCAATGAATTGGAACACCGACTGCGAGCCTGGCCTAATCACCCAACATCAGTACCAGACCTCACTAATGCTCTTGTGGCTAAATGGAAGCAAGTCCCTGCAGCAATGTTGAAAAATCTAGTGGAAAGTCTTCCCAGAAGAGTGGAGGCTGTTACAGCAGCAAAGGGGGGACCGACTCCATATTAATGCCCATGTTCGACAAGCAGGTGTCCACATACTTTTGTATAGATAGATATGTATATACACACATACACTACCGTTCAAAAGTCTGGGGTCACTTAGAAATATCCTTGTTCTCCATTAAAACATACATGAAATTAGTTTCAAAATGTACAGGAAATATAGTCGAGACGTTGACATGGTTATAAATTATTATTTTTAATTTAAATAATAATTGTGTCCTTCAAACTTTGCTTTCGTCAAAGAATTCTCAATTTGCAGCAATTACAGCCTTGCAGACCTTTGGCATTCTAGTTGTCAATTTGTGGAGAGAAGCTTCCTGAAGCACCTCCCACAAGTTGGATTGGCTTGATGGGCACGTCATACGTACCATACGGTCAAGCTGCTCCCACAACAGCTCAATAGGGTTGAGATCCGGTGACTGTGCTGGCCACTCCATGATACAGAATACCAACTGACTGCTTCTTCCCGAAAAAGTTATTGCATAGTTGAGCTGTCATTGTCCTGGTCATTGTCCTGTTGTAGGAGGAAATTGGCTCCAATTAAGCGCCGTCCACAGGGTATGGCATGGCATTGCAAAATGGAGTGATAGCCTTCCTTCTTCAAGATCCCTTTTACCCTGTACAAATCTCCCACTTCACCACCCAAAGACCATCACATTGCCTCCACCATGCTTGACAGATGGCGTCCAGCACTCCTCCAGCATCTTTTCATTTTTTCTGTGTCTCACAAATGTTCTTATTTGTGATCTGAACACCTCAAACTTAGATTTGTCTGTCCATAACACTTTTTTCCCCAATCGTCCTCTGTCCAGTGTCTGTTATTTTGCCCATCTTAATCTTTTATTTTTATTGGCCAGTCTGAGATATGGCTTTTTCTTTGCAACTCCGCCTAGAAGGCCAGCATCCAGGAGTCGCCTTTTTAAATCAAATTTTATAAGTCACATGTGCCGAACACAACAGTGAAATGCTTACTTACGAGCCCCTAACCAACAACGCAGTTCACGGTTGACATTGTGACTGCTGTTTTGTGGGTACTATTTAATGAAGCTGCCAGTTCAGGACTTGTGAGGCGTCCGTTTCTCAAACTAGACACTAATGTACTTGTCCTCTTGCTCAGTTGTGCACCGGGGCCCCCCACTCCTATTCTGGTTAGAGCCAGTTTGCGCTGTTCTGTGAAGGGAGTAGTACACGCCGTTGTACGAGATCTTCAGTTTCTTGGCAATTTCTCAAATGGAACAGCCTTCATTTCTCAGAACAAGAATAGACTGACGAGTTTCAGAAGAAAGGTCTTGTTTCTGGCCATTTTGAGTCTGGAATCGAACCAAATGCTGATGCTCCAGATACTCAACTAGTCTAAAGAAGGACAGTTTTATTTATTCTTTAATGAGAACAGTTTTCAACTGACCTAAGAAAACTGCAAAAGGGTTTTCTAATGATCAATTAGCCTTTTAAAATTATAAACTTGGATTAGCTAACAACATGCCATTGGAACACAGGAGTGATGGTTGCTGATAAATGGGCCTCTCTGTACATCTATGTAGATGTTCCATTAAAAATAAGCGGTTTCCAGCTACAATAGTCATTTACAAGATTAACAATGTCTACGCAATATTTCCGACAAACTTGATATTATTTCAATGGATAATTGTTTTTGCTTTTCTTTTAAAAACTAAGACATTTCTAAGTGACCCCAAACTTATGAACTGTAGTGTAAATACAGTGCCTTGCGAAAGTATTCGGCCCCCTTGAACTTTGCGACCTTTTGCCACATTTCAGGCTTCAAACATAAAGATATAAAACTGTATTTTTTTTAGAATCAACAACAAGTGGGACACAATCATGAAGTGGAACGACATTTATTGGATATTTCAAACTTTTTTAACAAATCAAAAACTGAAAAATTGGGCGTGCAAAATTATTCAGCCCCCTTAAGTTAATACTTTGTAGCGCCACCTTTTGCTGCGATTACAGCTGTAAGTCGCTTGGGGTATGTCTATCAGTTTTGCACATCGAGAGACTGACATTTTTTCCCATTCCTCCTTGCAAAACAGCTCGAGCTCAGTGAGGTTGGATGGAGAGCATTTGTGGGGATGGTGTGTTCAGGGTGATGAGCTGTGTTGCTTTTACGCCAAACATAACGTTTTGCATTGCTGCCAAAAAGTTCAATTTTGGTTTCATCTGACCAGAGCACCTTCTTCCACATGTTTGGTGTGTCTCCCAGGTGGCTTGTGGCAAACTTTAAACAACACTTTTTATGGATATCTTTAAGAAATGGCTTTCTTCTTGCCACTCTTGCATAAAGGCCAGATTTGTGCAATATACGACTGATTGTTGTCCTATGGACAGAGTCTCCCACCTCAGCTGTAGATCTCTGCAGTTCATCCAGAGTGATCATGGGCCTCTTGGCTGCATCTCTGATCAGTCTTCTCCTTGTATGAGCTGAAAGTTTAGAGGGACGGCCAGGTCTTGGTAGATTTGCAGTGGTCTGATACTCCTTCCATTTCAATATTATCGCTTGCACAGTGCTCCTTGGGATGTTTAAAGCTTGGGAAATATTTTTGTATCCAAATCCGGCTTTAAACTTCTTCACAACAGTATCTCGGACCTGCCTGGTGTGTTCCTTGTTCTTCATGATGCTCTCTGCGCTTTTAACGGACCTCTGAGACTATCACAGTGCAGGTGCATTTATACGGAGACTTGATTACACACAGGTGGATTGTATTTATCATCATTAGTCATTTAGGTCAACATTGGATCATTCAGAGATCCTCACTGAACTTCTGGAGAGAGTTTGCTGCACTGAAAGTAAAGGGGCTGAATAATTTTGCACGCCCAATTTCAGTTTTTGATTTGTTAAAAAAGTTTGAAATATCCAATAAATGTCGTTCCACTTCATGATTGTGTCCCACTTGTTGTTGATTCTTCACAAAAAAAATACAGTTTTATATCTTTATGTTTGAAGCCTGAAATGTGGCAAAAGGTCGCAAAGTTCAAGGGGGCCGAATACTTTCGCAAGGCACTGTACATATACTCTGCATTTGGAAAGTATTCAGACCCCTTGACTTTTTTCACATTTTGTTACATCATAGTCTAATTCTATAATTGATTAAATTGTTTTTTCCTTCTTCCTCAATGTACACACAATACCCCATAATGACAAAGCAAAAATGTTGTATATGTTGGCTAATTTATTATAAATAAACTGAAATCACATTTACATAAGTATTCAGACTTTTTACTCAGTACTTTGACGCACCTTTGGCAGCCTCGAGTCTTCTTGGGTATAACGCTACAAGCTTGACACACCTGTATTTGGGGAGTTTCTTCCATTCTTCTCTGCAGATCCTCAAGATCTGTCAGGTTGGATGGGGAGCGTTGCTGCACAGCTATTTTCAGGCCTCTCCAGAGGTTTGATCGGGTTCAAGTCCAGGCTCTGGCAGGGCCACTCAAGGACATTGAGACTTGTCCCATTGCCACTTCTGCGTTGTCTTGGCTGTGTGCTTAGGGTCGTTGTCCTATTGGAAGGTGAACCTTCCTGAGCAGGTTTTCATCAAGGATCTCTCTGTACTTTGCTCCGTTCATCTTCCCCTCGATCCCAGCTAGTCTCCTAGTCCCCGCCACTGAAAAACATGCCCACAGCATGATGTTGCCACCACCATACTTCACCATAGGGATGGTGCCAGGTTTCCTCCAGACGTGACGCTTGGCATTCAGGCCAAATAGTTCAATCTTGGTTTCATCAGACCAGAGAATCTTGTTTCTCATGGTCGGAGACCTTTAGGTGCCTTTAGGCAAACTCCAAGCGGGCTATCATGTGCCTTTTACTGAAGAGTGGCTTCCATCTGGCCACTACCACGAAGGCCTGATTAGTGGAGTGCTGCAGAGATGGTTGTCCTTCTGGAAGGTTCTTCTCCAGAGGAAATCTGGAGCTCTGTCAGTGACCATCGGGTTCTTGGTAACCTCCCTGACCATGGCCCTTCTCCCCTGATTGTTCAGTTTGGCTGGGCGCCCAGCTCTACAAAGAGTCTTAATGGTTCCAAACTTATTCCATTTAAGAATGACGCCACTGTTCTTGGGGACCTTTAATGCTGCAGACATTTTTTGGTACCCTTCTCCAGATCTGTGTCTTTACACAATCCTGTCTCGGAGCTCTACGGACAATTCCTTTGACCTCATGGCTTGTTTTTTACTCTGACATGCATTGCTAACTGTGGGACCTTATATAGACAGATGTGTGCCTTTCCAAATCATGTCCAATCAATTGAATTTAACACAGGTGGACTCCAATAAAGTTGTAGAAACATCTTAAGGATGATCAATGGAAAGAGGATGCACCGGAGCTCAATTTCGAGTCTCAAAGGAAAGAGTATAAATAACTATGTAAATAAGGTATACGTTTTTTTTAATACATCTGCAAAAATGTCTAAAAACCTTTTTTCGATTTGTCATTATGGGCTATTGTCTAAAGATCAATAAGGTTACAATTTTTTTAAATCCATTTTAGAATAAGGCGGTAACTTAACAAAATTTGGAAAAAGTCAAGGGGTCTGAATACTTTTTTTTACATACATATACACACAGTATTTATATTCTTTAATATAAAAAATAAAATGCTATTCCCTTGCCGGGAGAGATTGATAGAAACCGTTAAGGATCAGCCAGTCCCTCCCACCAGCCTCTTCACCACACCCACCCAGTCAGAACCCCAACCATGCTCATCCTACTTGCGTACTTTTCCAGGAATATAGTTCCGGTCAATGGACTCATCTTGAAGGAACATGTGAAGACAGCGCTCATTCTGGGCCAGGGGATGACCTGCAAGTCTGGTGATAGAGGAGAGAGTAGCAGGTTTCAGTTAAATAGCAATCATAGTTGATTATTAGAGGAGTCAAAGGATGGGAGTTAATTTGATAATGGGCTGGGAGTTAATTTGATAATGACCTGAAATGGAGACACAGCGATACAGAGAGAAATAATATAGACAGAAACGATACACACCTGTTGATGAACTGCTCCAAGCCTACCCTCCGCTCCTCAATGAAGGACTCCTCAAAGATACCCTCATCTCCTCGGAAGGGCAGCTGTCTTTTTAAAGCTTTCCCAGGGAGAGGGGGCACCACAATCTTTAGAAAGCACACAACTTATCAGTAACTTAGTCACATACAAACTTTTAATGTATGTACATATGTACATTTGTTTAGATTAGTATTATACCGGTCCGACATGCAAGCAATTAGTTATGCAGTGTGTAACTACCTTACTGTCTCTCTCCAGCTCATTCTTCAGCCACTCAAAATCACTGTACCTTCTCCGCACAACAGAGTCCTTAAGTTTGAAGATGGGAAGATTTGTCTGCATGTGAAAAAGATGTATATTAAATCACTACATTAAATGACAGAAATCCAGGAGTAAATTCAGTACAGAATTCACAGTGACACGGTCAGACATCAGTGCTTACACCAGAACCCTTCACCGATGAATCATTTGATCAGCATCTTGTCTCTGAATCTGTGAAAAACACTTCAGTTTTGTGACACTGGTGTGTGGTGCTGTGTCTAGTGATAATGGATGGTTTATAATGCAACCACATCTTTAGAGTAGGAAAACACAGAGAGATTGTTGCATTAATATGTTGAGATTTGTAGTAGTAAGTAAGGGTATACAGTAGATATTTTTATTTATTTTACTAGGCAAGTCAGTTATGAACAAATTGTTATTTACAATGACGGCCTACACCGGCGAAACCCAGACGACACTGTGCGCCGCACTACAGGACTCCCAATCACGGCCGGCTGTGATACAGCCTGGATTCGAACCAGGTGACACCTCAAGCACTGAGATGCAGTGCCTTAGACCGCTGTGCCATTCGGGAGCCCAGTACACACTGTGCAAATTGTGTCTATCCCTCAGCACATGTAGCCTCTGTTCAGCATGCCCTAGATCTGGGATTTAAGACGAAGCCCATGTACAAACAGATCTTTCTAATACCATGAAGGTTTAACACCCTAGTGGCTAGTTGCCTATCTCATAACTAGAGCGTTAGCTGGCCCAGTATTCTCCAATCTTGGTCCTGGGGATTCCAAGGGTGTGCAGGCTTTTATTCTGGGTTGGAGAAAAAGCTTATATATCCTACAGAAATCAACAGAGTTTAATAAAAGAGCTATAGCACATGCTAGTCACTATGTTATCTGGCAGAAGCACTGCTACCAAACTAACACAGTTATTTCACATGCTGGCTATTTGATGTTGGTGGTAGCCATCTTAGTAACGACTGCATCAGGAATTTGTATATAACGATTATTTCAAATGACAAAGAAGTGAAAGACTAAGCATTTGAACAGCAAAAAACCGTCCCACCCATGTTCCCTCATCATACTAGCGTCACCTAAACCAGGCCCTACTAAAATCACCGGCCCCGATTTCAATACTGCAAGCTAGTACAAACCTAGAACACTCACCCGCATTCGCACTTCATAGGTGGTGAATCTGTTCCGGCCAACTCCAATTGTTTGTGGGTCATAAACGTCGATTTCAAGAAAATTGCTTGGGGGGCCATACGCATCTGTGAGATCCTGTGGTTTAGAGTTTAATCGGCGAGTATCTGCAACAGTGGGGTCCGACATGTTCGGCTTCAGCTGCGGCTGATCTCAAGACGATACAATTGCGAAGGTTCTTGTTCCGCAGCCAATCGAAACAGAGGAAACGCATTCCTCTTTCCCCAAGTATTTACCGGCGTTAACCTTGACCAATTGCAGAAGAGAATGAAACAATTGTGCCAAAATTAAACGAGTGTAAAACAATAATCATACAGACAAAATGTGATTAAAATATTATCAATGAAGAGAACGACTGTTTATAATTTTAAAGTCTTACAAATTTATAGGACGGCCTATTCTGTTGTAAAATAAATAAATAATTGTTTCCAAAATAAAAACATTCAGGAGTTAAATTCAGACCAGATGTATATTTTTGTTGTACATAGGTCTAGCTCTACTGTGTATTATTATTCTGCTTACATCACGCGCTGCATTCGATAAACACTCCCCAAACAAAGTTATACTCTGAAATACACTGGGAATTGTAGTTCTTGTGCACACTGACAGATTATTGTTTAAATAAACACACCGTACCATGCTGATTTAGGCTGATCTTAAAAAAATCAAATGAAACGTGTTGCATAGAACACATCGAACATGCCTATGCTTTTCTAGGTTGGTACCGATATTCTTGAAAAAATAATATCACACTGAAATGAATCATCTTCACAGATCTTTCTGGACACAAATCATTATTTTTGAATGTCACTGTACAACAATGGCAATTTTAAAGTAACCTGACTACGACCTACTTTTTTATGACAGTATACCGATAGACTGGGACTATTGGTGAAAATTTGAGTGTCAAATGAAAGAGGGACGCATGTGCTTCAAGACTAGATTGGAGCTGAATAGATCTGTAGCCTAGAAGTCTGGGCTACTTGGGCAATTGAAATATGATTGACCATTGTTGGGTAATTTTCCAGATTTGGTTTAGGTGTGTAGGTGGAGTGTGTACACTTTAGGAAATGTTACACAATCCTGATTTAGGTATTTTAGCTCTACAGCCGTTCGTTGTTTACGTTCGTGCTTAAGAAGTCACATGACTGACTGCATTTCCCAGCAGTCCTCACCACGCATGCGCAGTACACGTTTTCTGGCAGTGGTAAACAGACGTCAGAAGGGAGTCTTCGCTTCGAGTAAAAAATAAACAAAAAAAGATATACGATGAATGAATATTTGGACATCCAGAATAGCCACAAGTTAAGCGAAACTAACGAATGAAAGGGGGAGAATTCCAAAGGAAGGTACTGAAGCCTTTTTTCCGACTTTTGAAAGGATTTTAAACTCCGAAATAACTGTTAGCCAGCAGCTAACTTTAAGTGGCTATCACGCTATTTTAAAAACTACGTTTGGTGTGTGGAGTCGAGCCGAGGTGGGAGAGCCTAAACTCCAAGAACCCGTGGATTACGAACCGTGCTTTAAATTGGCCACAAGACGCGGACTGATCCAATTTTAGGCACACTCTGAAGGTTTGTGCTCGCGCGAGCATCGTGTGCTGCTGCGTGTCAAGAAACATGGCAGATGGTGACACGCGCTTGCCCGCAATGTGGAGGAGCGTGAAAACTTGAATCAGAAAACCACGGACTTTCTGATCCATTTGTTTCTTCTAATTTTGTTTTGCAGACCACCATGATCAAACTGTTCAGTAAGGTTTTGCGCTCAACATTTTATTTTTGTCAGTCGACTAAAATTACTTAGTACTGTAGCCAAAGAAGCGACAGCCAGCATAACATTACTGTTTTGACATCAGAAGTAAACGTGTCATTGCTTAGATAATCAAATATTGCAGATTTTTTTTTACTTTGAGTATTTTATTGCAAGCTCCATTAATCCAGATTTTGTGTTCACTCTAAGTAATGTTGTTTCACGGGAGCAGTGACAGTTAGATAGATGTATGTTGAAATCAAAAAGTTGTTGTTTACTAAATTGCTTTGAATTTTGATATCAATGTTCAAACTAATATTATATCAACTCCAGTATTCTATTAAAGCGGGAGGTTATTTCTACGTGCGAAGGAGCGAGACAGCACGTTGTTTACAAGTGCAGACGGGGGCACCGCAAACCTAGTCGGCTCTTTTGTAACAGAGACCCACTGGTAATCCTCATTTGTGGGTTATTTGAAAAGTATATGTGTTTGAGGGTAACTTTTATGTTATAATGTTAAAGCTAAAAGCAAGACGCGAAATAAGTCAGTTCAATTTATAGTGTTGTGAGAGCAATACATTTTATAGCTAACGTTACTTTTACCTTCATAAACATCGAATATATTTACATTTTCCACAACAAACTACCGAGACAAACGTTTATATATATATATATATATATATATATATTATTTTTTTTCAAAGTATATACCCCACAGTAACACGTTATGTGGGCCATAAATTGTATTGGTCTCTGATTTCAATCCAGATGTTTTGGTGTGCATTCCTCCCCGAGTTCTCTTTGTTCTTTTATACAAACAAAGGAACCGTCATCCCAGCCCTCCTCTGCTCCATGTAAATCGGAAGGTTTATGATAGTTACTATTAAAGGGATTATTTGGGTCCCCTAATCTCCAATCTCAGGATTAACACCGCTATACTGGTGTATCCAGATTATTGTTTCTCTCTTCTACTAGTCCCCTTAATAGAGAATGGAACATAGCGTTTTTGTGTAGATAGTTGAAGTTTATATAGAACTTTTGGTTATACAATAATTACATTAGACAATATAGTCTAATTTTGAACATAGACCCCTTCTTAGATAAGAATAGGCCTACATTTTGGTGTGCCTATTACAAAAACATGTCCCCAGATTACATTTTACATTAGTCATTTAGCGGATGCACTTATCCAGAGCGGTTTAGAGGAGCAACTAGGGTTAAGTGCCTTGCTCAAGGGCACATCAAAAGATTGTTCACATAGTCGTCTCAGGGATTCAAGCCTTCAGTTACTTGCCCAACGCTCTTCACCACTAGGCTACCTGCGACCCTACAAAAATACAATATTGTTATTTAGATTTTTAAAAACATTTTGTTTCAATATCTGTCTCACTATTATTTACCTTGACAATTTATTTTATGTATCATCTCTTAGTTGTCTACATTTAGGATAGTTGTAGCAAACAAAACTTTACAATGGAGGGTTTGACGGTACCCACGATTGACCCAGATTTTGAGCCGCAAAGCAGACCTAGGTCGTGCACATGGCCGCTCCCCAGACCCGACATCTCAGCTGTCAAACCGGAGGGGGCGGACGGCCCTGAATCTTCTGCGGGAACCCCGCCCGCCGACGACGATAAGCAGGAGCAACAGCAAATCATATCCGAGCCTGAGAAAGTTGTGGTCACAGAGGGAGGAGTCCTAGCCGGAGTAGGTGGAGCCACACCCCGAAAGGGATCATCCCGGCGCAATGCATGGGGGAACCAGTCTTACGCGGACCTGATTAGTCAGGCTATTGAGAACTCTCCAGAGAAGCGTCTAACCTTGGCACAGATATATGACTGGATGGTGAAAACTGTGCCTTACTTCAAAGATAAAGGAGATAGCAACAGCTCAGCAGGGTGGAAGGTAAAAAAACATGCTAATCATTATTGTTATTCACATTGTTAGAACCATGTTATACAGCCAATTTGCTGTGAACACATGATACATTATTACACTGCATTAATTAGTGAATAATGGAAGTTATTGCTTGAAATCTATCGTCAAACCAAGTTGAATGTTTTCTGAAAATTTAACAAGGCACCAATCTTAAAACCCCTTTTCTTGCTCCCACCCTTTCTTCTAACTCAGAATTCAATTCGCCACAACTTATCACTCCACAACAAGTTCCTGCGAGTTCACAATGAGTCCACAGGCAAGAGTTCTTGGTGGATGCTCAACCCAGAGGGGGGCAAGACTGGGAAAGCCCCCCGTCGCCGTGCTGCCTCCATGGACAACAGCAGCAAACTGCTGAAAAGCCGGATGCGAGCCAAGCAGACCAAGAAGGCAGCAGCAGGCCTGGGCGGGACCACTGGGGGAGATGGCGACGGGGGCGCAGACAGTCCCAACTCCTCCCAGCAGTTCCCCAAATGGGGAGTAAACAGCGGCAGCCCCTCATCCCGTGGTAGCCTAGACGAACCTGACATGTGGACCAGCTTCCGTCCACGCACCAGCTCCAATGCCAGCACCCTGAGTGGCCGGCTGTCCCCCATCGGCCCCGGGCAGGAGGATGAGGATGACCTGCCTGAGGAAGGTCTACTGGGCTACTCCACGGGCAACCTGCCCCCCACCCTCACTGAGACACTAATGGAGGAGCTGGACCTGATCGATGGCCTGACACTGATGACCGAGCAGCAGGGAGGGGCTAGTCCCAGCACAGCCCCACCGGCTCCCCCCACCCCTCTGCCCTCTGCCTCAACACTGCTTCCCCGGGGCTCCGGGTTCCCCTCCTTCCGTCAGCTACAGCCATCCAACATCTCCCAGGCCCCCAACCAGACTGGGGGACAGTCCTCAGGCACACAATGTGGCAACAATAACAACTCCAAACCATTAAACTATGGTAACTCTCTCTTTAACCCCATGCCCAGCCCTGGCTCCCGTGTGACTGGTCTCTATGGCACTCATGTTCCCTCCAGCTTGGAGGCGTTGCTCACCTCGGACTCCCCGCCTCCCAGTGATTTCATGATGACCCAGGTGGACCCCCTTATGCCCAGTCCTGGTGTAGTGGGGATGATGGGCATGGGGGGGCCCATGGTGGGAGGGCGGCCCAAACCAAACCAGCTGTTGCTGGGGAAGGGTCTTGAGCCAAACACTGTGGCATCCATGAGGATGCAGTCCCAGCTCCAACAGCAGCACTCTCAGCTGAGCCTGGGCATGATCCTGTCAGGCATGGCCCAAGACTCTCCACAGATCTCAGCTCTCAAAGCTCAGCATGCACAGCTGCCAGGTTTGGGGCCTCACCACGGAGGGGGCCTATCCAATATAGGAGGAGGTCTGCCAGGGATGGGCCAGTTCGGAACGCCGAGCTCCTTCCTACCAAGTCAAGACCGCTTGCCCACCGACTTGGACATTGAGATGTTCACAGAGAACTTGGACTGTGACGTGGACTACATCATCAACAGTGACCTCATGGATGGAGAGGGCATTGATTTCAACTTTGACCCCATAGTACCAGGTGGGCAAAGCTACTCTGGCCCTGCAACTACGCAGAGCGCCGCCCACAACTGGGTACCCAGCTAACTTCTCAGCAACCTTGCAGTGTTAGCCAGGTATGCTGAAATTATACTTTCAGATTCTAACCTCTCAGTAGTTTTGCACTCCACAACTAAACCACCCTTTTCTTTACCCATTGCTTTCTTTATCCTCTTCATGATTACCCTTGTTTCCCTCTCACCCTCACTCACTTCCTGAATCCGCTGCTTTGTTCTGGAGATTAATCAAGGACATCATGAACTACAATTTGAACATTTGTCTTTTACTTGTTGTTGCAGGTAAGGATCCCCAATCACACACAAACTCAACGACACCTTCAACAAAAAACACACCTGGTGCATTCATTCCTAATCCTCATCTCCCTATTGGCTGAAGATCCAATTCCGAAGCAATTTTTTAACTTTTGTGCTTGTACTTTTGATGAAACCAGACCTCAGACATCCATGTCACGGGCCATCCATGTCCCTCCCCCTAGTAACAGTTGCAACTTTTGGGGACTTTGCCGTATTTTTATGAGTATTTGAGAAAAGTATGACAGAATTTATTTGGAGTGAAAAGATGAAGCACAACTAACAACTCTTAAGTTAATATCACAATGACTATTATTACTATACCAAAGTAGTTTTAGGATTGATATGGTACACTTCCCTGATGTCTTTGATATTGAAGGTGAAATGGACAGTGCACACAGGAAGAAATTGCCAGTTTTCATATAAATTGTAGGTGGTTAACTATTACCGCCAACTTGGACATGAAATGACGCTGCTGCATCTTTATCTATGGAGGGAATGAAGTTCCAACACACTCCTCTGGACTTTCCTCAATTCAAGTATTGAGAAGATGACACGAGCAAAGGCTGATGATGTTAAGTCATTGGATGAGACCAAGTTGAAGATATATGATTTCACATTGGACTCCGCATGTTGACCCAACGTAGTCTAACATTTGGTCGCTTGGTGGTACGAAACATGTGCTTCTGTTTCTTTTTCATTGACGAGACCGGAGCTGCAAAGTAACTACGAGTTATGTCAGTAGTCATTTAACAGTACAGGGTATGTGATATGCATTTACCGCTTGGCATTCATGGCTCCGCTCAGTGTGTGCTAAAGGGCAGGGTAGAAAACACTTTGGTGGAGTTTTTTATTTTCTTGATGTGCAGTTACACTAACAATGTGAAGAAAAGTGATTTGTGAGCTTTTTACAGGGGGCATTCAAAGGTAATTGTATTTGCCAACAAATGATTTGGTTGACAAAGTGTTATATCATTGAAAGCAGTTTTTCTCCACTGCTTTAAGGGCCGTTTGAAGGTTTTGCGGAACTGGGTTGTGTTCCAAGGCACTTGGGAGTATTCTTGTCATGTGGCTCCTGTACTCTAATGGCAAAATAAGAGACTAAACCAAGTTCGGTTGAATCATTTCATTAAAGAGAAGAGGCAAGGTTGTATACATGCTATGTAAATAGACATGTCATGCTATGCAGATCAATCAGGAGAATTCAAAAGAAATCTTGAAGGAAATTGTTAAGATCTCCTCTTGAAGGGTTTTGCATGGAATGTTTTCCTGCAATGTTCTATCCCTTAAAGTAAGGGAAACTGGGGCTTCACGTGGAAATAGTTTCTCACTGATAACTTTGTTATACATCTTTTTTTTCATTAAATTAATACAACATGTGAGAAGTAAAATATTTGACTATTTTAATATACAATTTAGATGGAGGTTATATGTGAAATATTAACATATATGAATATATTTCTATTACTAATCGGACGTTATGGAGAAAAACAATTTCAGATCATTTTGAACGGTCATTTTCTATATATTCTTTTATTTTTTGTAAAAGATGAGATGCATGTAGATTTTATACATAACCAAAAGAACACTAATAATTACATGGCAGATAGGGGGTGCTTGGGACAAAAAAAAAACATTTTAGTGTAGATAAGCTTCGCAAGTGGAGCCAAAGAAAGAAAGAAAGAATAATAACTTGATTTTCCAAATTGACTTGCCACTTAGTTAATTTGACTTGATTATTGTGAAATTTAAATCCAAGTGAAAACCTGCACATGTTATTTACACAATGGAGGACATTTTGCTTACAGCAGTGATGCTGAATTCACATCTCAAATGATGTGGCGATCAAATCTCAGGGTCATTCAAAAATAATAATAATGGAAACATCTTCCTTAAGTGAGTCATCAGATAATCATCAGAATTACATTTATTTTAGGTGAATTTATATGTTAAAATACAAGACTGGAAACCAACAGCCCCTCGTGTTTTGCCATTTTCTTGATCGCGAGGCATCCTTGACACAAGGGTCTTTGAACCATACCACTCGCAATTTAACACTTAAAAATATAAATTTGAATTTTACTTTCTAAGATGGAAATAAACAAGATATCTTTAGTCATGCATATCATAACAATAGTCTTGTTTGAGGTTGTTAAACTGCCAATATTGAACACTATAGCATGTTATTCAATAGCAAGATGCACCATGTCATTTTTCATGTTTTTTTTCCTTTTGAAGATGAGTTTTGTGTTAAGAGGAAGTTTGTATTTAAATACTTGATCACGACAGAAGAAAAGGTTTCATTTATTGTAAATGTGTTTTGTGTTGACCAGTTTTTCATCTGAAATGCATCCTAGATGGAGTTTGACATCCATTATTGATAATTTCACTGTAACCATGTGAATACTTTAGCTTTTCATTTGTATAAAGCACTCTCTTTCTCACAGATTTTTCTATTGACCGGTGCTAGTTGTCATTTATGACATACCCTAAGAGGGCCATAATGCAATGGGTGCATATTTAGATTATTTCAGGGCCTTGAATCATTTGTATGCAGCACAAGGATATTTTGAGTGAGGATGTGATTAGTTAAATCTGAAATATGTAACTTTTTGGGTGACCTGACAAAATTGTCGTCATTGTCATTGTAAGCAAGTCTAAGAAGCGGTAGATCTGTTCTATGTGCACTATTTCTATGCTTCTTGTTTTTAAGTTTAATTTTTGTCTTTTACTTTTGATTTTATACACCATCTGAAAATATAATTTTTGGTTATGGAAAATATATTTCACAGTGGTTTAGATGGTACAATAATTCTCTACACTATGCGTGATTGTTTTGTCACATAAACTGAAATTAGGCAAGCTATTAGAATTTTAGCAACCAGGAAATGGCGGAGCGATTTCTGCATAGTGCATCTTTCAAGAAACAAACCTTTTATTTTTCTGTATTGTGATCCCCAAACGTTGTCACTTACAAATAGTTTTGAAATTAAAGTGAATACCATGTAGTTTGAGATATTTTAGTAATGATGTATGAAATGTAAGCAAAAGGCAATTAATTTACTGGTCCCATTGATGTACAACAAATCAACTTGGTTGCTGTGATGGATTCCACAGGGTCATACTATTGTTACCATTATCGTCCGAGTCTTTTGAGACATGTCTTCTGCTTATGCATCTTAGGATGGGTGTGTGTTTGATAGGACTGTATGAAAGTGAATGTGTCAGTGTTGGACAGTAGTGTAACTTGTGTGTTGGTGGCTGTTTGTAAAAGCACAGGGTATAGAGGACATCCTTCTCATAGACTTTATTTGCTCGGTCATGCCTTGAGTAATCTGCTGGAGTTTCAGCCACTGTCACCTACAATTTATGGGCTTTTTACTTTGTATCCCCTAGTCCCTGTAATATTTCCTCTCAACATGTTTCTTACATTTCTTTAATACTAATTTTCTTATAATAAAAGTAGCAGTTAGTAATTTTCTTATTTCTTATAAAAAATGGCCCCACTTTTTGATAGTACAGCATTTTAGTATGTGGACAGGGTTGAGTAAGTATTTTCTTTTTAAGGGGGGGGAAGGGGGTCAGGGGTTGATAAGTTGTGCAAAGCCAATATGGGTTGATTTACTTTGATTAGTTTTGGTCTTATCACTACAGGAGGACATTTGAATAAAATGTTTTTAAAAATCCCATATGTTGATCACAAATGATTTATCTCATGATCACTACATAACAAAAGTTGTTTTGTCGAGATCACGAGATAATCAAAAGTACCACACATCATCCATTCCTTTGTTCAGATGCACGATAACCACCATTGAGGAGCCCTGTGGCTGCATTTAAGCCCTGAACGATGTCTGACAGGCAGCACTGTCTCTAGGCTGCGTGCCACCTCCAAGACCACAGCCAATCGCATGCAAGGAACAACACGGCTAACTTGGCCAGTCTTGTGAGCTAGCTAAGTAGTCTTATTAGCTAGCTAGCTTGTTATCTATGCAGGTTGTTAGCATGCATAACTGATGTGTATCATTTTAAAGGACACATTTACAGTGGGTGAGCTCCATTCCTAACAGGCTGATCAGATGCAATTTCAGCCTCAGAGGCTGATAAGTCAGGATGCTGCCTTGTAGGCTGTTTCATAGGTAAAGCTCCTTGCAGGCAGATTAGCTATCAAGGTGCTTTATAGGCAAATTAATATCTGATCCAGGGGCTGAGCTCTATTCCTGGCAGGCTGATGAGATTCAATAGCAGCCTTAGAGGCTGATAAAACAAGATGTTGCCTTGTAGGCTGTTTCAAAGGAAGGCTCCTTGCAGACAGCCAACAAGGCAGCATCCTGATTTATCACTCTCTGAGGCTGCTATTGAATCTGATCAAGCTCTGAGGCTGAAATTAAATCTGATCAGCCTGTCAGGAATGGAGCTCACCCACTGTAAATGCTTATTATCCATAAAACATGAAGTGTCCCTTTACAATTATACACATCAGTTACGCAAGCTAACAATCAGCATAGATTATTTTTATTTTTTATGAGCTAGCTGGCTCGCTCACAATACTAGCAAAGTTCAGGGCTTAAATGCCCTAAGAAAACTTAAAGGAAAATTCCACCTAAAAACTATATTTTGGTATTTGTTTCATTAGTCCATTGTGGACATAGTCCAAAATGTTTTGCTTGTCAGCAATCGTTTTAAGATATGTAACTTTCAAAATAGAGAAATCATTACATTTTGCATCATACAGGATGATTTCTGCATTTTGAAAGTTACATCTTGAAAATTTCATTGCTGAGAAGCAAAACATTTTTGGGTGTAGTTTTCCTTTAAAACATATGCGCTGATCCACCGTGGGCTCTGCCGCTTCAACCATACTGTCAATCATTAATAGGTCCACTCCTATTTATAGAGTTTCTCGTGATCTCGACAAAACAACCTTTGTTATGTCATGATCATGAGATAAATATGTTGTGATCTCAACATAACGAGGGGAAAAAAATTAATTATTGATATGTCTGCTCTCTGGACATCCATATATTTCTCTCCCAATCGTACTTTACATGTTGTAAAGTCAGCCAGAGATAACGTTGGAACACGGTTCTGGAAAGTGGAAATAAACTTTAAACTCTGTTTAACTCATTTAGCCAATTAATTATTTTATTTCAACATGTCATTGGTTCACTAATATTCACATGTATATTGTTCATGAACTTAATGGTATCAAAGAACATAACATTGGGATGTAATTTTTAAAACGTTTTAACATTGATTCACAATGCTTAATATCTGCCACTAGAGGGAGTACGTGTATAGAAAAAGGATTCTCAGACGCAAGTCCAACACTTCTGTGAGACTAATGGATTAACATATGTTATCCAATAGCAGCTACCATGTTTTAATCATGTCACGAGGGAGGGAGGCCTTTCAAAGTAATTACAGATGTATGTAGGACATTACCTTATGAATTAATTCAGGCCTCTGTTGCAACCTGTTGGCCTATGTCCTAAGAATTAGAGAATGGGAGCAAGTGAGGACTGGTGGGACTGGAATGGAGAATAAGAACAAAAGCTGAACCCAATTCCTTCATCTTTCATGCTGTCATTTATCATAGCTGGAATCAGTTAGCCCCTTAAAATAAATCATACTGACTGTGCTCTATTTTAGTGACAATTTAAATGAAATCAAAGTATTTTTGCCAACTATTAGCAATATGCATGAGCACAACTGCTTGTTTGTTTCATATTGCACAACAACATGATAGGTTAAATGTGGATTTCTCAGTAAAGTGATCACGGGGGTGAGGGATAAGAAGGGAACTTGGCCTACGGTCAGGGATCCGTGATGAGTTGATTGCAGACATGCTCAAATCACCCTGCCATCTGTCTTCGGTCTCAGATGCTGTTATGGATCCAGGCTAGCCTCACCCTTACTCTGCCTCAATGACATAAGACAACCATCTTTTTAACTGCAAGGACCTTCTCCTCCCTTTATTTCATATGTTTGTAAATGTGCTTCAATGATATACAGTGAGTATACAAAATATTAAGAACAGCTGCTATTTCCATGACATAGACTGACCAGGTCAAAGCTATGAACCCTTATTGACATCACTTGTTAAATCCACTTCAAATCAGTGTAGATGAATGGGAGGAGAAAGGTCCCAAGGATTTTTAAGCCTTGAGACATGGACTGTGTATGTGTGCCATTCAGAGGGTGAATGAGCAAGATAAAATATTTAAGTTCCTTTGAACGGGATATGGTAGTAGGTGCCCGGCTCGCCGGTTTGTGTCAAGAACTGTGGATTTTTCACAGTCAACAGTTTCCTGTGTATCAAGAATGGTCCACCACCCAAAACAACATCTTGGGCCAGAATTGCTGTGGGACATTTGACACCACGTAGAGTCCATGCCCTGACTAATTGAGGCTGTTCTGTAGGGAGGGGGGTGCAACTCAATATTAGAAAGGTGTATACTCAGTGTATAATATGTTTCTGAATTGCACTTATTCCAATAGTACTGTGAATGGTTCAACTAAACTGGTTTGCTTGAGAAGGAGTCCCTTAGTTGTACACACTGACAAATTGATTTGGAAATGACTACAGCATATGGCAAATGTGAAAGCACTATTAGGCAACCACAGTAAATAAAACAGTGGAAACACTCACTTGATAGAACATCTTTATAGAAAAAAATAAGTCTTCACATTTCCAAAAAACATATTTTTTTGCTTTTTTTCCACTTACATTTGACATTTTTATTTTATTATATTGTCCATTCATTTACGTGGTAAATATTGAACAACTAACATCCAACTTTGTGTCAGTGGCTCAATCGTTTAGTTCCTTGGCCAGGTGGTCAGAAGCTTCAGACAGACAGGAACACAAAACTCTTTCGCTCCTGCATTTGGAGCCATAACGATGTCATAGAGGTGTTGACAAGGAGCCAATGAGGACTGTAAGTACTTCCAAGTAGAGTAACCGTCCATGTGTCCAGCGGTGATGGCACAGGGAGTTCTATATGGGCCACAGAACACTGTTCCAGAGGAACCAGAGTGGCAGTCTGCTCGAATGAGGCCCACACTCAACCCAGAGTAGACTAGCCTGTCCACTCAAGCACCAGTCCAGTTTGGCCTCAAGGCACCTGCACTAGAAAGCGCTTCTTTTGCATCTATTGATATGCACTTCCTTCTTTCTTAATTTCCCTCTGTCATTTAAAACGGTCGAGCCCATTAAGAGTCGTCAACCTCACTACCTCTGAAATATTCAGGGTGCAGCACAACAGGCAGGATATAGCAGCGAACCCAGCAACTGAACAAAGGGCTCAACAATCATAGTACTGTGATGCAAATATTACAAAAAGTGTCAAAAAAAAAAATTCAATAAGGTAAAAATCTAGTTTTTAGTACCCATATTGTTCTGCTCTGCAAATTTTACCATGCATCAGCATCTTTATTTTAGGTCATAAAGCTCACCAAATAAATAATTGAAAGACAAAACCTACTTTTCACATGCACAAGATCATACACAGACCACTGATAACATTTGATCTGTAGTCTACATCTTCTGTAGCATAGTAGAGTATGTTTAACAGCAATTCAAAACCCAGTGCAGGTCACTTTTGGGGACTTTTTTGGTTGCAATATTCCAGTTCAGAGTGCTGCTGACCAATGCAGTTTTAGGGATGGTTGAAGTTTCCTTGAAATGGAGATTCCTTCATTTGATCTATGCCAGAGCACATCAATATAACAACTGACAGTCATACGGCTGAGCGTCACTCTACAAAACATTACTTTGGCCACCCCTGTGTATATTAAAGTTAAAATCCGTTTTTAAATAGTTGTAGCGATTTCAGATTTATCTAAGATACTGAAGTGAATTGTGATCTCCTTCAGGTCTGGGGCCATGGCCTCTGTTAGGACCCTGTGTAGCCCTGCACTACTCCACCTACACAAGAATGCTCTGGGACTATGTAGTGACTGTAGGAATGGAGATCAGCTGATCTAACTACAGAGAGACCCAAGAAGGATCCTTTCTATCAGACGCCATATATACACACACACACACACACACAAATAAAGTGCTTTTAAAATAAACTATAGTTGTGTGATATCGTCTTGCAGTGTCTTGGTTTTGTTCTTGACCTTACAGTACTAACGCAAAATGTTAAGAGAGCTACAATGAACAACTGTCCATCACCCTCACCAACTACCTACACCAACACTGGCAGGGACTAACAAGACAAATTATGGCAATATCTCCAAAACATCCACTCAATCCAATAAGGATAAACAATTTGTTTAGAACAAATGTAAAGTTCTAAAGACTAATCACAAACCAAGAAATGGGTTATTGTGTTGGCCATGGGTACGTATCTCTTTGCTACAATGCAGAACCAACCGTCTGCTTTCATCCCAGAATTGAGACAAACATGAATAAAAATGAAAATAATTCATATCTATTGTAATAATAGTAATATAATTGCACATTAACCATCAAGAGCAGAGACATTTTGTAAGAGGAAAACACATTAAATGAGAAGTGGACAGACCACCCTTGCACAGTGGAAAATGAGCAGGCAGAGTGAAGGGAAGAGAGGAATTGCGTTGCGTGTTTTGACTTTGGAAAATAGTTTTCCACTAGATCTTAAATGATTGCATTATATTTTTTGTCCCATTTTTAACTGAGAAATAGGACAGATAGTTGCACAACGCTTCCTCCTCAGAATTGCCAGTCTCTTCCCCATATCCCTGCCTGCTGTAAGGGGGTTCCCACCCTGCAGCCTTCTAGCTTGGTCTTTCTGTACCGTTGGTGATGAACTTTGTGCCTCCCTCCCGCCAACCGACCTAAGCTATCATGTACTGGGTGATGGCTCTCAGAGCATACAGAAGCTCAGCCTGTAACCGAGCCTCCATTATAAGCAAGTTCACATGGATCTAAGAGAAGAGAGGAAAAAAAAGGAAAAAAAAAAGAGGATGATATCATAAGAGAGCAAGAGATGGAATGGGGTTGAGGGGGAAACAGAACACAAATGACCACTTTGCATCCCATTTGACCACATTAATTGGACAAAACTATTATTCTCCAGTAGATTTAGTTCCAGTATATAGTTCAGCTTTATATGGATGCAGTATGTATTGGTATGAGGTGGGGTGCGTACCCTCTCGGAAGGTTTGAGCGGTGCCCAGGGCAGGGGACACATCGGGGTCTTGGTGGCGTCAGGGTAGCAGGCCACAGACTTGATATAAAGCTTCATCTCCCTCTCCAGCAACTGGTTTACCTCTCCGTAGTCATAATCGTCGTACCTGCAGACCCACACCACAAGTGTCACATGTCATGCAAACATGAACGCTATCCAAGCGGGGCCTTTGCAGCGAATCCCAAGCGTTGAATCATAGGACTAACCTGGCTGCAATGCATCACGATAGCATCTCACTTTATAAGAACTCAAACTATGTACCCAGTGTTCATACGATTTGTGCTGGTTCCTGTGTATGTATACGTGTGTGTGTGTGTGTGTTTGTGTACAGACCAATAGAATGACCTCACCTAATTCCCAACATACAGTGGATGTAGTTCCAGATGGCTCTCTTCAGGTCAGGACCATGGGACGAGGGGAGCGTCGTGACGCTGCGGAAACGGTCGTCCAGCAGGTGCCCGATGTCCGAGTACAGCCGGTTGACCAGGGAGAAGCCGTGGTCCTCCCAGGAGTAGTCCTGCCCAGACAGACCGCACAAACAAACCTGAAATACTCGCATGGTTCCTGTAACACCTCAGCTAACTATATGCCCACAGACATACGATGCAGCATATGCTACTCACATTCTACAAATCTGATGTATTACTTTACTGACATGGACTCCGGTCACGTATTCCAACATGAACGTAAACCATGTCCTTACCTGCACCCGGAATACTTGGAAGTGGTCTTCCTCCCTGCGGGCAAACTCCTGGTAGCCGAACTCAGGGTCTGTTATGAAACGAGAGGGGTCTGCTGAGTAGATCATCTCCTCCTCATCTTCCACATCTGAGAGGAAACAGTGAGAGGATAAATAAATATAGTCGATCCGTCACTCAACGTTCACGCCAGTGGAGGCTGGTGGGAGGAGCTATAGGAGGACGGGCTCATTGTAAAGGCTGGAATAGAATCAATGGAACAGAGTCAAACATGTGGTTTACATATTTTTGTTATACCGTTCCATTGATTCCATTCCAGCAATTACAAAGGGCCTGTCCTCCTATAGCTCCTCCCACCAGCCTCCACTGGTTCACACATGAGGATAAGTTTAGCCCTCGCAGCTTCACAATGTCAGGTGTGAATGTGAGCGGGGACAGCTGTGTCTGTGTGTGTACCTGTGTGCTGGAGTGTCTGGGTGTGTAGGACGCACTCCCCCCTCTCTTTCTCCTCCTGGGATTTCTGTATCCTCTCTTTCAGACACACCATCTCACAACTGGAGTCCAGAGACTGCCAAGACAGATGAAATGATAAAAGACGTGAAGTTGAACAACATGAAACAATCTGTTGTGGAATAGCGCCGATGTCATATTCAGTCTGATACAGCACACAACCCTTACCCGTCGTCGTGTGGTGTGCTCCGAGGGTGTGGTGAGAGGCGGAGGTGCGCTGACATTGCCGTTGGCAGCGTCACAGAGGCAGTAGCCCGGGGGGGTG
This sequence comes from Oncorhynchus mykiss, assembly GCF_013265735.2. NCBI lineage: Eukaryota > Metazoa > Chordata > Actinopteri > Salmoniformes > Salmonidae > Oncorhynchus > Oncorhynchus mykiss. The sequence goes on from NC_048578.1 coordinate 11,072,805, forward strand.
CCGTTGGGGGCTATGTGGAGGGGGACGGGGACGGGGTCGGGGTCGACGTCAGTGCCAGAGCCAAACACAAAGCTAGAAAGGGAGTGGCAGTGGGCCAGCAGCACCACAGCCTGAACCAGCTCAGCCAGAGACCAGCACTGCTCCCCCGTCTTCAGCAACGCCTGGTGGGGGAAGGACACAGCAGAGAGTGGGCCTCATGGTGGAGATTAGACAGGGGTGGAGAACTCTACTGATCAGGGATATGACCCTCTAAACCAGCGGTTCCCAAACTTTTTTCACTCAGGTCCCCCTTCCAACATTGGGGAATGTCCCGCTGTTCACACCCCCTCTTGTTGGTGGAGGGAACATTTTGCAGGTTTAAAGTACATTTCCTGCAATTATACACATTTTGTCATGGGTTGCAGAGAAAATGTTGCCGTTTTAAAGCTAATTTTCTTGCAATTCTATACATTTGGCCATATCTGATGTGTATTAATGTGATATTACTACAACATCTAAGGGCTAAAAAAACATTAGCTGACATGGGCTAGTTGATCTGCAACGTCAGCAAGTTATAAATTGCTCTCTAGGTCTGAAATGACAAGAGGAAAACTGATGCACTTCCCAATTTCAAAATTGCACCTTGTGCAATTCTACCATTACGACTTTCAAGAGTAAGCTGAAATCCAGACTGAGTTCCTTACAAAAAGGGGGAACCACTGTTCTAAACCGCAAAGATAAGAATCAATCTAAATCCAAATTTAGGCATCAAAACATTATTTTTTGGCACATTAGATATTTTTATAAGAGCCCATAACTTTTTCAAGGAGCTGGTTCTTGTGGTACCTGTATGTGTGAGCGGGCGGTGAGCCAGGGTTGGTGGGCCAGAACCTTGTTGAGTTGGTCAAGGTGTTGCAGGCGAGGGGGAACGGCCTCCAGCCCCTGTAGCCACAGCGGGTCGCCCCCCACCCTGAGGAACTGGGCCGAGTGCAGAGACACCAGGTAGCCACAGTGATGCTGCGCTGCAGCCTGGGAGAGATGGAGGGAGGGACAGAGACACACACTTCAATACAAGTAGGCTTGACTCCAGGATGTTGACCACGTTTGTGTCAATGTGCGTGGGTGGGTTGTGGCGAGTTTGTGTCAGTGTAAATGTTTATGTACATGAAAGTGGGGTCAGTGCAAGTGTACGCAACTGTGAGTGGGTGATTGGTGCAAATACAATACGCATTTCTGTGCATCGTGCAGTGCGTGTGTGTAACGTGTGTCCAGTGGCCTCACCATAATGGCGATGTAGTGGCGGTACTGCAGGGGCAGGGGGCCGTCCATGTGGAGGATGTAGTGCTGGGTACGGAGGAAGCTCTCCAGGTACTGGGGGTGAGAGGCCATCTGCTGGGACACGGCGTCCACACCCCCCCTGCTGGCCAAAGCCTTCATGCACCGCAGCGACACCCGCTCCTTCTCAGCGTTCACCTTCGTCACCTGGACAGGACCAGAGGAAGAGGATGGTGAGACAGGTGGCAGAGACAATATGTCACTGACAATGCACACAGCAACTAGGTCTATGCAATGATTCATCGCAGGTGAAAATCAATGTTCTATAACAAAATGGGGAATAAATTAAATGCCAGTTTTTCCACAAGCCTTATTTAGTGAGGATTGCTTATGGTAGCAGATATGCTGACAGATAGCCTCTGTTTTGATGGTCCCTGTGGTGTCAGCCTACAGTGAGATCAGTATGTGAATTGCAGGCAGGTCAGGACTGTGGGTTTTGAACCAACCGTCGACAGGAGACTTCTTATAACCGCAGCAGAGATATTTTACCACTACACATTCCTCACAATATTCCCCTGCAAAACACAAACAAGGCCGCTCTGCACACTTTTCAGGCAGAGAGACTTGCTGGTAGGGAAAAGAGCTCAGCATCCAACACATTCACAGTACCAGAGAGTATCAACCAAAAGACAAAACAGATCAATAGTCATAGGAGGATGCAATGAGACTACCCTGAATTAACTGCTCAAAGTCCTCCACTTTACTATGATAGAATGAGTAGAGCAGATACATGTAGAGGAACTTGGGTGCATGGGGGATTGTGAGGCTGGACCTGAATGAGGCCTCATTGAGGGAAGAACCACAGTAAAGAAGTAGAAAAGTCCAAACTGACAGGGAGAAGCTGGCTGGGGAGGAGGAGAGTCACAGGCCAAGAGAAACATGGACTCAGAGAGAAACTGTCTGGGGAAGAGGAGAGCCACAGGCCAAGAGAAACTTGGACTCAGAGAGAGACTGGTCTTCTAAAGGCTAAAGGGATTTATTACCTCACTCTCAACGGCTTCTAGGAAAAGGTGTTGGCACCGGGCTGGAGAGAGCGGGTCTTGACTCAGTTCCCCAGTGTGTGAAATGTGAGAGGCCAGGGCAGCTTACCTAGGATCCAAGTGGCTAAGCAGCCTCTGTTGGCAGAGCCTGGTGTTCTCAGTTAAGGCTAGGGCTGTTGTGGTGAACTTATTACCGCCGCACCGGCGGTCACGAGTGATGAAGCCAGTCAAATTCCACATGACCATTTAAGTCGGGGTAATTAGGCTTCTCCAAGCTCTGATGCTGCTGCTGGTCATTAGTAGCCTACTAAACTTGACAACTGCCTGGTCCTCAGCACTCTATTGTCCCTGTAATCACTCTGATATCAATGCAAATGTATTCGAAAACCTAAATCAGACCCTTCACGAGAGCCCATGAACTCATGTTGCGCAACATTTCTATAGGCTTTGCAAATGCAGGAGAAAACAGAGTGATGGCCTCTATTACAAATATAAGGATCCCACCAGCTTTCTATAGGCTCAGCCTACAAGATCTATTTCTCAACTTTCCTAATATTAAGCACATTGCTTCTTTACAACAGGGGTATAGCCTCACTGGCTGGCATGAAAATAAACCACAGGGAAAAACATCCTCCATTCGCTATTTAAGTACATAGATGACATGTATTTCTTCATGCTCACCCCGTTTTCGACACAGGTGCATGATAATGGTCCATTCTAAATCAAAACAAAATGTCACATTATTTAGTATATGTAAAGACAAGATTAAATCAAGAAGAGTGTGATGGGTGACAATATTAGCTTATCACTTGTGAATTATATATTATCCCTTGTGAATGATGCCCAGCATAAGAAACAATGTGACTCATGTAGCCTAGCCCATAGGCCTATATGTTTTGACAAGGTTTGTTTCACAACTAAAGTGGACAAATAACTTCTTAAAATTAAGTACATTAATCCGCTTTACAAAGGGTGTAGAGCCTAACTGAGCAGCACGTGACTTTCAAGTTTGGGAAAGATCATTTTCACCATAAAAAAATGCCCCTTTATAATAAAAGCATTACATGCATAATCGCATTTGCGGTCACTTGATAATGGTGTTTTCCACTAATGGAACATTTGCACTTATACACCATAATTTGCAAATAAATAAATTACAAATCATACAATGTGATTTTCTGGATTTTTTCTCTCACATTTTGTCTGTCATAGTTGAAGTGTACCTATGATGAAAATTACAGGCCTCTCATCTTTTTAAGTGGGAGAACTTGCACAATTGGTGGCTGACTAAATACTTTTTTGCCCCACTGTAGCCTACCTACTACCATGTATGCATTGCTGCGCTTATGTGAAGAAATGGCCATTTTAAGCTAAACATTCTGATTTGTTGCATCAGCCACATTGCATAAAACATGTTTTGATGCTAGTGGTTGTATTCATTTTGGATCTATCACATCCCACAACTGTCCTAGACTATGTTTGGAATATTTAGTTTACCTATTCTGTGTGAGAAATAATGTACTATGGGGGATAGTAGATTGACATAGGCTAGTGCTTTTGCTGTTTGTTAGGCCTTCTCATCTTGTTGGCTGACGAAAAGTAAACGTGAACAGTTCTTCCAACATGCACCTCTGAATTGGATAAGGACAGAGAGCCATGTGAGTGAGAGGGCACAGCACACTCAGGGAGAAAGGCACAACGCAGCACTCCAGGATGCAAAAAGGCATAGATTCTTTAGGGTGCATTACGGCCACAAAGGGGATGCCACCATGAAATGCAAGGCATTATCAAGTGCTTATCAAATTGTGAATGAGAGACTATTGGAGTGTGTACAAAAGCAGAGCTCATGACTTTATAATCTAATAACGCAGCCTTACAATGTATAAAAATATAAACACATAGGCCAACTTTTGTATAACAATTAAAGTTACATACACTCTTAATTAAGCATACAGGAGTACCCATTTCTTTGTTAACCGCTCAAAACAGAATAGGTGCAGGTGCACACTCCCTCAAATCGCTTGGAGACAATATTTATATTTTATTCAGCCTTGTTCAAATTGTATTCTTCATACTCTAAAAATAATGCCACGGAATTATAAGCAAATCTTGTCTGTTAAATGAAATAGTGTAACCCACAGCCATTTGGCATAACCACATCCGGACAACTCAGAGTACACTATTCTTCTCTTCTGAAATAGACCACATTTTCTTCATGTCATGCTTCTTTAGACCTGTCTAAAATAAATCATGGATTTATTGTGAAGGTGTAGGCTATATTAAATGTAGGCTATATTACATGGACTTTAAAAAAATGGCTTGTATGCTATATGTGGAAGCCAGGAGATCCTAAATGTGTTTTGGTCAATTACCATGAGACTGACAGTTATTTGCTTGACAATCCCCAGCTGACAATTTCGTGACTGCCACAGCCACTAGTTATGGCTCCCCTCATACCAAAGGTATATCTATATCAGCGGGTGTGTGGCAGCGATGGTGATTTGCGATGATCGTTATGTAGCTCTAACACCTCACGTAATAGCTCCGTGGCATTTAGCCACATGTTAGCATATCTCACTGGCTTCTCTGTGGCTCAAAAACGATTCACTTCACACCTTACCCAGCAGGTGGCGCTGCTCTTCCTCCAACATTAGGTACAAAGACTTTCCAATATTAAAATGAGTACACATCTCCTCCAACATTTTGGTGGATGTCAAGAAGGGGAACAGGATAGGCCTAGGGGGTTTAACCACTCAGCTGACAGCCCATGGAATTCATTGCCTAAATGTGACATTTTATTTCTATGGCCTTCCAATACACGAGTCCTCATTCACAATGACTTAAGTCCTTTTTTAAATCACCATGCAACAGCTATCGACTGCAATGTGTCAATGTCATGGTAATCCTATTTTGAGCATGTATGGTCAGGTGTGGCCTTTGGAGAAAAACATGTAAGTGGTTCAGTGACCGAGACCGCAGCAAACAGGAGAGAAAGCTCTAGCCATGCAGACTTGGATCCTGACCCACTTGTCTACTTTCTAGGAACACGGGAGCTCAACTCTACGACACGGGCCTCATTGGTCTAGCATCAAGGTCTTTGACACTGGCATACGTCACTCACACAACCCTACATGTATGCCCCCACAACTCTGTGCCTGCTGACTTGTGGCCCCACATTTTCCATGTTGGAGAGCAATCAAAGTCCCACTCTCCAGGAACTCGGTCTAACCAAGCCTCCATGGGTGTTTTGAGAAACTTTCTGGGAATCAAGATCCATACAAGCGAATTAAACACAAGTTTAAATTTCAGTCAGGGCTCAGTCAGGCTTTAAAGGCTGTATCATAAACATCCTGCTGTGGCCATGACACCACATTATTAGTGTGTGTTATTAACGTGTCAGACCGATGCGTTAAAGCTGGAATGCCAACGCTCCAGACCAGTCAGCCAGATGGTACCCTATTCCCAACCAGGATGCTAAAAGCCTCAGAGGCCATGTCCCACTCGCCCTGTAAATATATAGTAGTTCATCAGGGCCCGATAACCAAGCCCGATGGAAAACAGGCTCAGAGTGGCAGTAAAATACAGACGTGTTCTGCACCTCTCAACAGGCCAGTCACCATTTACCTGATAGCGCTGTAGGGCAACAGAATCAAGCATGCTAGCAGATAGCATAGACCTCCAGTCATAGTGATAACGCTAGTTAACAATGGCTTGCAAAACTACCATTACTTCCTTCATACTAGACAGAAATATGGTATCCACAACTGAATCTGACTCTGGGGAAGAAGATAAAGGGCCTCATTGCCAAAATCCATAAGTATCCCTTTAAGTGACAGTATGAGAGAACCTGTATGGAAGGCGTCACTGGCACACTTACAGGTAGGGTGAGTGACCTGCTTAAGACATGGAACTAGTCATTCTGTTCACCGTTGTTGCAATTGTTCACTAATAATTCAAACCAGACAAGAAAATGTCACACACACTTTAAACTATCACAACGACATACATTTTCTATACGGTACAATTAGTTTCCCCAGACATCTTGACATGCTCAAATAGGGAAATTAATCTCCAACATGTTCCATTATAAGAAGTAGTCTAGTCAAACTAAAACAGGAACCAACATCCTTTCTTCAGTCCCAGGCAGGAAATGACACAATGAGTCACATCAATTCTGCTGACTCTTAACACATTTGTATTTGTGTACGTATAGCCCAACTAACAAGTTGGCACAAAATAAAAATACGTAGCTAATGTACAAACTATAATTTTTTTAAAACAATATAAAACGCAACATGTAAAGTGCTGGTCCCATGTTTCATGAGTTGAAATAAAAGATCCCAGAAAATCAATAGAAATCAGCCAAGACCTCAGAAAAGAAAATTGTACACCTCCACAAGTCTGGTTCATCCTTGGGAGCAATTTCCAAATGCCTAAAGGTACCACGTTCATCTGTAAAAACAATAGTACGCAAGTATAAACACCATGGGACCACGCAGCCGTCACACCGCTCAGGAAGTCTCCTAGAGATGAACGTACCTTGGTGCGAAAAGTGCAAATCAATCCCAGAACAACAGCAAAGGACCCTGTGAAGATGCTGGAGGAAACAGGTACAAAAGTATCGATATCCACAGTAAAACAAGTCCTATATCAACATAACCTGAAAGGCCTCTCAGCAAGGAAGAGGCCACTGCTCCAAAACTGCCATAATAATGCCAGACAACGGTTTGCAACTGCACATGGGGACAAAGACCATACTTTTTGGAGAAATGTCCTCTGGTCTGATGAAACAAAAATAGAACTGTTTGGCTATAATGACCACTGTTATGTTTTGAGGGAAAAGGGGGAGGCTTGCAAGCCGAAGAACACCATCCCAACCGTAAAGCATGGGGTTGGCAGCATCATGTTGTGTGGGTGCTTTGCTGCAGGAGGGACTGGTGCACTTCACAAAATAGATGGCATCATGAGGGAGGAAAAAGGACATGGATATATTGAAGCAAGATCTCAATACATCAGTCAGGAAGTTAAAGCTTGGTACCAAATGGACAATGACCCCAAGCATACTTCCAAAGTTGTGGCAAAATGGCTTAAGGACAACAAAGTCAAGGTATTGGAGCGGCACACACAAAGCCCCGACCTCCAGCCTATCGAACATTTGTGGGCAGAACTGAAAAAGCGTGTGCAAGCAAGGACTACAAACCTGACTCAGTTACACCAGCTCCGTTAGGAGGAATGGGCCAAAATTCACCCAACTTATTGTGGGAAGCTTGTGGAAGGCTACCCGCAACATTAGACCCAAGTTAAAGAATTTAAAGGCAATGCTACCAAATACTAATTGAGTGTATGTCAACTTTTGACCCACTGGGAATGTGATGAAAGAAATAAAAGCTGAAATAAATCACTCGCTACTATTATTCTGACATTTCACATTCTTAAAATAAAAGTGGTGATTCTAACTGACCTAAAACAGGACATTTTTACTAGGATTAAATGTCAGGAATTGAGAAAAACTGAGTTTAAATGTATTTGGCTAAGGTGTATGTAAACTTCCGACTTCAACTGTAGGCCTATATAGAGACATGCATACTGATTGCAGCAGCATATAATATCAAAGTGTAAAGGCTGAGACTAATAACATGCACAGGGATTACTGAGAGTGTTTCCAAGAGCAGACTGCTATATTGTATTAAGTGAGGAAGGTTGAGAGGCTGTAAATCAGCTGAAAGCCTTTCAATAAAGTATTGTCCTGACGAAGGCCTGTAACTCCCTGGGTCTCGGCAGAGGTTAACATGATTTGAAATGCAAAAGCACCATTGATTTACCACATCATCCACCCTGACCCTGGTCCCTGCCTCTCTGCTGCACAGGGAAACTAATTTGTTTATTGATCCGAGAACGTCACAAGGTAAAAACGAGATGCAAAGGATAGTGGCAGTGGTGAGGGAAGGGAAAGAGGGGTAGAAGAAACAAATCAACCCTGAATGCTGATTGGCTGACAGCTATGGTATTCCAGACCGTATACCACGGGTATGACATACTCATTTATTTTTACTGCTCCAATTACATTGGTAACTAGTTTATAATAGCAATAAGGCACCTCGTGGGTTTGTGGTATATGGCCAATATTCCACTGCTAAGGGCTGTATCCAGGCACACTGCGTTGCATCGTGCGTAAGAACAGCCCTTAGACGTGGTATTTTGGCAATACACCACAAACCTCTGAGGTGCCTTATTGCTTAAATAGACAATGGCCTATAAATTGTGGAGTATAAAATAAGAAATGGGAAGTATGCAGAGATGACCAAGCAAAGGAGAACAAAGACTAGAAAAATGATGCAAGTAGTGGTTCAACGGGTAAATGTGACAGGGAGGGAACGAGCGGATAAGGTAGTGCAGGGGGCTGCAAGGGAGGGGGTTAGCTGCAGATGAAGGAGGAGATAAAGGGATATTCTATCTGCATTCCAAGTGAGCCTGAAGGGGTCTGTCCTTGTCATTAGCTGCTCTGCTAGTGTCGAGTCCCGTCTGCGTACCATTAACACACTCGTCCCTCTTCATCGGAAACAAACAGCAAGCTTTGTTTTTGGCTCTGCAAGGGAGGTGTGCTAAACAACCAGCTGCAGCCCACATCAGGGGTAGGGGGTGGGGAGCTGGGCAGGACAGCAGCCATAGACGACCCACACAAACATACCATGCTACATATGGAGACATGCAAACATGCATGTATAACACAACAAAAAAACATGACAGGCAGGTAGAACCAGATTATATGGTGACATGAGACAGACAGCTGAGCATAGACAAGAAGTGCTAATGCACACAAGGTGTTTCAGAATTCAGGTTACATTATTTGCTTGATCCAGTCATCTTTTGTAACCTGGTTAGTTATATTCACAATACCCCCTTTTCAAACTTCTCTGACTCTTTTTCAAACTAGAAGCATGCCTAATATGCTGACTACACCAGCCACAGACAGATGCGCCATCGCGGTGATTGCACGTATGTTGATTTTGTCCATACACACCAGTCTAGAGATCATGACACGCGGGTTAAAATATCAGAACCAACTTTAATCATTTGGGGGCAGGTCGAAACACAAATGATACATTCATGGACATTCAGATAGCTAGTTAGTCTTGGGAGATAAACATTGGGTTGTTATTTTACCCATCATGCACACGGTCCTCTTGTTTGTTGGTTCTTTCGCAGAATTTTGACCCAGTCATACAAAATCGTATGTTTCTACGCCAATTAGATTTGAGCTTCCTTTAATCTCTCCTCCTTTGTCTTTCAAGCATCCAGGGTTTGTAGCTTCCTGATATTCAATCATCAAATAAAACTATTTTTCACATGCGCCGAATACAACAGGAAGGGACTTTCCGTGCATTGCGTGTATCAAAGAGAACCAAGTTCTATTTTAGCGCTGTCCTACGCAGACGTGATCGAGCGGTACAGGTGAAATGATTGAAACACTTGTGTACATTTATTTTGCAACACTCACACACACAACATGTGTGTATGTAAGAATTGCTAATTCATATCAATGCCTGCAGATAAACAACTGACATTTATCTATGGCACTTTTATTGACAGGATATACAGTGGTAAGGGAGCAATAGTCTAGGAGGGGACCCTACTTTGGGTTCTGCACAAAGAACACACAAAAGCATGATGCAACAATATGTCTGTTTTCTAACCAGAGCTGCAACAAATGTCCAAAACTGTAAACCTCAGAAAGGATCTTCTTTATTCAAATTAAAAATATACATCCCATGCTTCTGTCTAGTCAAATCTGCAAACGCCTGGTGCAAATCTTATAAGGATGGCTATTCACATTTATATGTATGACAGGTTTGGTGCAGGCAATAAATGTGACATCTGACATACATAGCATTGAAGAAAGCCTAGGTCTAAACCCCTATATGCAAGTGCAGGTACAAGTCAAATATAATTTTACATCAAATATTAAGGAATGCATGTCACTGACCACATTCCTCTATTGTTCTAGCTACTTCTTTCTGAATATTGAATCGCAGTAAACAAGTTATCCTATCCGCACTGCCCCCTCTCGGCTGTACATTGAAAAACAGCACAGAAATGAGAAAAACAACTTTGATTGGCAGTGCACCCAGCATCACTGCACACAAGGTCTAAATCTTAGTGAAAAAATACACACAAAACAAATATCTTTATCAAACGTTTGACATTATGACAGAGGACAATGCATTAGGCCGACTGAAACAGAACAGGAAAACTGCTCCTTGAACTCTGATTGTCAACGACTGTCTTTGTTCGTTAGCAAGCCAACTAGATTCTTTGCAGCTGGTCAGAACACACTGAGACTGCCAAAATGATGGAATGACATTGCATTAGCAGACACTTTTTCTGTACGTGCAAATCGCTAGAGATGATGTCATTATTGCCTTCTACCACAAAAAGAGAAAATAGTAGGCGGCTGATGGCCATCAAACCTAGGCTGCAAATATAGCTAAAATCATAATGCAAATACATCACGAAGAAAAGTATAGCCTAGTTTGCAGATTAACACGTTCATTTTTAATATCCAGTTAACGTTAGCTAGTTGTCAATCCATTATGGAAACATTCTAGGACTAGGTTACCATTCAACACCGTTAGTTTAGTTGAATAGATGTCTAAACCATTTTTCAACAACAGCAAATGTTCATTCATTGACTGACTGACAAATCAAAATTATTGACAGCTTGTTACCGTCCCTTCAAGAAGCCCCTAGCTATATAAATTAAATGACAATCAATGACAATCGATGACCATTGGCATTGCTTTGTTGGTACTTTGGCTAGTTAGTTAACGTGATTTACCTAGCTATTTCAGAGATGACAAACAATAGTTAGCTAACGTTAGCTGGCCATTTATTTGACCATTTGGCTCAGAATAATCGTTAGATAGCTAGCTAACGTTACTTGCCTTGGCTAGTAAACAAGCTAGCTTGTTAGCTAACTTAATAGCCACCTGTTAGTTAACTTAGCTGCTCACCTGCCCCTTGTCAACTGTCATCTAACGTTAGCTAGCTGGTTATCAAGTCAGTTGTCTGAATGAGTTACCAAGGCAGTTACCGTTAGTTACCTAGCCATTAGAGGGCGACAAACTAGCTCGGACATTAAATTAGTTAGCTAGCTAAAGCAAATCTCGAGACAAAAACAAAACAAAAAACACCATTATCAAGGGATAGAAGTATAAGTAGTTAACGTAGTTCTGGAGCTAACAGTTTCGTGAGAGACAAAACCTGCCACACATTTTTCAGGACAAAATGAATGAACGACAGTCGATGGAACTTTATTAGTAGCCAGCTAACGTTAATCATAAATTGGAACGTTGACTGGCTTTTTAGTAGTTAAGTCAAGACAAATACCTGGTTCTGGACGCGCTGACATTGGTTTCTGAGAGGGAAATCCATTTCTTTCATAAAGATTATCATTTTCCAACTAATTAGTGCATGGATACGGCTCTGTCTCTCCTGATGTCCACCTGACAAAGCGGAGCCACTACAAGTCTGGGCATTTAGCTAGAGGTGAAAAAAACTCGCAGTGGACTGACAGCTCCAGTAACAGTGTGCCCAATCAAATCATAAAGGGGTGGAGTAAAGAGTAGGGGCCGTGCAAATGCTAAAGACCAATCAACTTACAGAGATGGCATTTAAGGCTTCAACTCTTTCACTGAAAGGCTGATATGAAATTCTATTACTGCTAGCTATGGTCTGGTGGGGAAAAAGCCATTTGATCCATTCAACGTTGAGATCAATTTGCAGTGTGTTTTTCTTTATTTTTCCCACAGTCCACAGAGAGGAAAGCCATACAACAAAATGACCTCTTACAGGACTTACTCCAGTACCTACTGGGCCCAAAATACATTTTTCTCATATAGGGCCCTAAAAAAAAAGAAACGCAAGTGATTATGGGTATATTCTTAGCCAAGTGTTTGTAGGTGGGTGCAGTGGTAAAAAAAAGTACCCAATGGTCATACTTGAGTAAAAGTAAAGATACCTTAATTGAAAAATGTCCATCCTGATACTTGATTACTAGTAATTCATCAGAAAAAAATTGTGTCTGTAGGAAACAAAATAGAGGAACAGAAGATTGTACTAAAAAAGGAACATATGCATGCATCAGATAATGTCATACGGAACGATTCCCTGACACTTCTGAGGAAAAGGAAAGCAAACAAGTTATAATCACCAAGTTATAAACACAAGCTCTCCGCTGCATCTGTAACATGTTAACTTGCCTAAATCTGGTTTTAATTTTTCTACAAATTAATATGGAACTATTCAATCATAAGACACATGTCCTTCAAATGTGGATATTTGGTTGTGTTGACAATCAAACACAATTCAATATCAATACATTTGAAATCATCCTGTCACACCCTGATCTGTTCATCTGTCTTTGTGCTTGTATCCACCTCACTCCAAGTGTCACCCATCATTCCTATTATCCCCTGTGTATTTATACCTGAGTTCTCTGTTTGTCTGTTGCCAGTTTGTTTTGTTTTTGAAACATACCAGCATGTTGTTCCCCTGCATGGTTCTTGTTCCTAGTCCTTTGTGGTTTTGAACCTTCGGACTGCCCTGAGCCTGCCTACCGTGTTTGTACCTTACCCCCACCTAACTGGATTATTGACCCGACTGCCTGCCGTTCTGGACCCTTTACACCCTCTCTGGATTATTGACCCCTGCTTGCCTTTGACCTGTCATTTGCCTGCCCCTGTTTTGGAAATAAACTTTTGTTTTTTGGATACTGTTTGCATCTGGGTCATACCTGAAACGTGATACATCCAGAGCTTGAAACCTTAGGCCTATAGTATTGCCTATTTTTAAGTTGCAAATGCTATATAGGCCTGACTAGCATTAATGATATGTTAAATAAAAAGTATGGTCACATTTCATTTGCTCTGTTAAACCTACCCTTTTGAAATGACTTTGATAGCAACAGTGTATATTTGGTTTTTAAGTGGCGAGCTCTCAACAATCATTCTCACGATAGCACATTGGTAATAGTCAGTGACAAATATCAAAGCTGGGCTTGGTTAAAACCCTGATGGGAGACCAAAGGGTAGCTGTAGATAAATCAACTCTCCAGTAGGAGGTGCTGCCTAGACTATTTTTACCCCGACATACATAACTGTGAAGAACTGACATTGTTTCAAAGGTACACATTTTTTATATTTTATACAAGGTTTGTCTGAAATTTGGTTACCATGCTGACATAATCCTGTGGGTGAAATATCACCCTTAAAACAACAGTTGACTTTTTTCAAACCAAAACTATTTTCCACGTCACAGAAACAGACAATGAGCAACACAAAAGTGGTTAAAAAGCAGTAATGAAACACATCTGAGATTGCACTTGTGACAATAGGATATACAGTAACTTGAAAACTACAAGATTCTGATGCTTCAACGTCTAACAGGTTCATTGGTGGTATTTTATTTGGGCAAAGGACCAGGGAACAATGTTACTCTTGTGGGGAATCTGATACCAAACCCCTTTTGCTTGGCTGGAAATCTTATAGACTAATATTGTCTGTAGAAGTTGCCTCATACACACTGACTCAATACAAATGCGCCAGGAAGATCATTATTTATCCTCCTACACAATTTCATATATTCGCGCTATAGAAAAATAACAAACAATCTAACTGACGGTAGAATAGCCTTCATCTGAGGAAACATACAGTATACAATGTACAGAAGCTGAAACATGAAATGGTTCACTCTTGCCCAGAACTCCATAATGGCTGGCATAATTCAAACTCCCAGGAAATGCCTGGAGAAACAAAACAGGCTGAGAAAACAATAGACAGGGTAATCCATTTATTTATTATATTAAGTTATTTCATAAAATCTCACCATTTCATAGCACTGTCAGCAGGGCCCCAGGCGGGACTCAAGCCAAGGAGTGCTCTTTCCTGTCTGTATTTAGTATGTTTGTCTCAGAGCCCAACGTGCTCTCCAACCTGGAGAAAACCAATATCTCAGAGCATCAGTGGGATTATACTATTTGGTCAGACAATAAATTATATCAGTCCCTTAAAAAGAGCCAATCTTTGTCAAACTAGATCAAGATTCTACAGCAGCAAGGTCCTCAATCCATTTAACTGAATGTGAGGCCTAGTATAAAGTGGTTGTTGTGTAAAACAAATCTATGTATATTTACTGTTCAAGTAAACACATTTGAGAGAGAGTGGACCAAGATTCTGGCATATGTCATCAGAGCCACAGAGCTAACACTGACTTAGAACACTTTTTCCCTGCCTCTTCAACTTGGCCAGGAAGTGGGGGAGCCCCATCTGTAAATGCCAGGTTAAATCACAGCCATTCCATTGTTCCCTGCAGTTGGTGTCTGGAAATAAACAAGTATCATTGCTTTCTCCCCAAACATGTGATATCAACTAATGACTATTGCGTTCTGATTTAATTATTATTTTATTGACCTTCTGCCCCCCTGTTGCTTTCAGCTTGGACTAACTCAGTCCACACACAGGTCTTGAATGAATAGTGCTTTTGTCCTAAAACAGTAATCTGGCCATCATTCAATCATGTCCTGCTAAAATGTACAATGTTTTCGTTCCCAAAAGACACCCATTTGTCAGACATACACATGCCCTCCTAATGCACTACCTTCTGTAACATTTGCTGTTGATAAAATACTCTTCCTATTAGATTTCCACAGGCTTAAAGAAAAAGGTGGGCCTTTGAGACAAAAAAAAAGACTACAATTGAGTTTTTGTTTTCTGTTACTGCAATGTTGAAAGGAGAGCTTGCAAGTATGTCATTGTCGCATTTTATTGTACCTTTTACACCTGCTGTATCCTGTGCATAAAAGGAATAAACTCTGATTTAGGTAAATGTAATTCCATCTAAAGATTTTATATGTGGTTTGTTCTATTGCCAAAAGTAGCTTCTCACACTCTTGGCCTCCCTCAGGAGCACTACGTCATAATCAACAAGGCTGAAATAGAGAGGTGAGGTGAGAGACCTACAGGGAGTGTGAGTGTGAAAGGCAACCGTTTACTTCCAAGGGAACATCCAAGGTCTGAATATTTTCCAGGTATGTCACTGCAAGTCATTAGAAATTGTAGTTAGCCCTTTGTTTGGTTTATGTTCTGGAAGGATGAGGCCACCCCATTTCACTGGACCTCTGTTTAACTGTAATTTGTTCATTAGCTGTTACATTAAGGCCTATATTAATTATCCCATAAGGGAACCGATATCAATATCATCAGCGTCCGTCCGCCTGTTTTTCTAGAACAAGGAGTTGATTAAGATCTAGGGCCTTATATAATATTGCCATGGACTGAGTCATCTGTTCAGGGAGTCAATCAAGTGCCAGTGAATGGCAAGGGAGACAGTACCCAATATCCACCCCCATTAATGATGACAGCTTACAGTCATTGTGGCCCCAGTTCCACTGGGAGAGGGGACTGGTGTACAAGCATTATCATTCTACAGCTGGTAAAAACACAAAACAAGCTCAGAGCAATGACAAGTCAGCCTTGTCAGCACACCCCTTAGAGCTATGGTCTGCTGGTTACTGAAATTGCAACAGCCTGAAACATTTATTTCACCTCGCACATGTAAATACCATGACATATTTTATATGGCTTTACTTTTAAAAGTTTGAATATCCTATGAATGTGCTAGATATAACAGTTGTAATTGTTGGAGAAACTCGAGAGGAGAAAAACTGAGCTGCTAGAATCTAACTCCTGAATACATACTAGATTAACACACAGTTATGTCCACAAAAACATCATGTGACAGCCATTTTGGCAGACATGCAAGACCAGTCTGAACCAGATAACTCTAATCTAAATAATCAGAATAAAGCGCAACCTTTCCACAATTGAACTGGAGGGGCAATTTCATATATATTTTTTAAACGTTAGAACATTCCATGATTGGTCAAGTCTAAATGATTGTGATGTGAAAGGGCTGCATAAAGCTGTCATGTGGTCTCAACAAATCTGATAGGAACCTGATCAAGCTGTTTTGCAGCAAAGGGCAAAGACTTTTAAAACTTCTTGGAATAGTTAATAACCCCATGATCTCATCTCCTAAATTCATGAAGTGATGTAACTATTACATGGCATGCTAAATCATGATTTCATACACAATGTTCTGATTTACTATAGCAAGAAAGTAGGCTAATGGAAATATTGAATGGAGATTTGCTGGATAAAAAGTGAAATAGCATATACATTGAGTGTACAAAACATTAAGAACACCTGCTCTTCCATGACATACTGACAAGGTGAATCCACGTGAATCCATGTCACTTATTAAATCCACTTCAAATCTGTGTAGATGAAGGGGAGGAGACAGGTTAAATAAGGATGTTTAAGCCATGAGATATGGATTGTGTATGTGTGCCATTCAGATGGTGAATGAGCAAGACAAGATATATAGTGCCTTTGAATGGGGTATGGTAGTAGGTGCCAGGCGCACCGGTTTGAGTGTGTCAAGAACTGCAACGAGGCTGGGTTTTTCACAGTCAACAGTTCCAGTGTGTATCAAGAATGGTCCACCACCAAAAGGACATCCAGCCAACTTGACACAACTGTGGGAAGCATTGGAGTCAACATGGGCCAGCATCCCTGTGGAATACTTTCAACATCTTGTAGAGTCTATGCCGTAATGAATTGCGGCTGTTCTGAGGGCAAAAGGGGGTGCTCAATATGTTTTTTTTTTTACAATCAGTGTATACTGCTCGTTCTTTTATATACAGTGTAGATGTTCTAGAGATTGGGTAAATCAAATCTCAATCAAAGAGAAGAATCACACAGCAAGCATTCCGAATTAGATAATGGCATGGAAAATTTATTTTTTATGTTGCATTCCACTTTCTAAATGATGTCTAGATTCTCAATGTAACCTTTTACAAGAACAGCTCAGCTGTTTCTCTTTCTTCCCTATTTTCTTCACAGTATTTAGCAAGTGGTTAGGCCATCTGCAAGACACCGTTGTATGGCCTGACACAGTGGCCCTATTCAAATACTTATAACATGCCTCCTTCTTCCTTTTCTTGAGGTAATCACTTTGGAAAGGACCAAACAAGTACGGTACTTGTTTCAGTTTGGGTAAAAACCAGTTGAATGAAATGAAAACTAAACTTCAAATGGAACTTCATCACAAAATCCCGAAGGCCTTTGTTCCTCAAACGTTATTAGGCCTCCCACAGACATACATTAAGAAAATAATCCAGTGATTCTAGGAAGGGAAGTTATCTGTTATTAAAACCATCTGACCCAGGCCTTGTACATAATTTAGAAGATGGTACACCACAAACACTGGGAGGAACCACCTGCTGGCATTTAACCCACAACTTCCTGTTTCAAAGTGCCAGGCCACCCACCAGAGGTGGCTAAATAAACCTTCAGAAAAGAGAATAGAACACTGTCACACCCCTCATTCAGTCCCTCTGGCAGATAGCCCCAACATACCACCCCTAATTTAAGATCCCTCACTGGTCAAGGGAAATTAATTTCAAGATAAATGAAATTCTGATAAAGCCTTCAAAAGTCAATTGTGCATGTTGAACATATTGCAAGACACATAATTATTGCAACAACACCTCAACACCTGTTGAGCAAAGCAAGATTAAAAGACAACATAACATAACTCTTACTCTTGGAAAATAAACACTGATGTCAGAGCTTCAGTCACGATTTCGCACCCTTTCTAAATATATTTATCCCAATTCAGTCATTTCCATCCAATTTTCCCAACTGGTAAAGCTTGGTAAGGAACAGGTATTCATACCCACCAATCACAGAAGCAGAAGGTGACATCATCTATCGCTTAACTTCAAGGGACCATGTTAAAACTCTCTTCCTTTCAGAACATAAAGTGTATTAGACATGGGAGCGTAGCAATTGTATAACAGATTTCTATTTTGATCTACCGTATTATTCAACACTAATGACCATTGGCTGGCGTAGACTTAGATAGATTCAGTGTCCACTTTATTACATTTCAAAATGTATATGCACATCAATTATTGTAAAATTGATAGGTTCTTTCAGTTCCTGCTCCTCCTGCCTCCAGTCCGGCGATTGGAGGGTTCATCATCAGGGGTGTCCATATGTACCGCACGACCCCGGCCCTTAGCCTGTGGGACACAGTACAAAAGTTGGAAATCTTCTAATACTTCTATTTGTCCAAATAATTGGTGGAGTGCACACACACACACACACACACACACACACACACACACACACACACACACACACACACACACACAAACACAAAGCACACACACAGCACACATACTCACGGTTTGTGTGGGTTGGGTCTGAGAGGGCGCCTCCGTGGCTCTGCGGTCCTCCTGAGAGCGGAGCTGTCTGAGACGAGCCCTCTCCAGGCTGTCAGTCTGTGTCTGCAGAGTCTCTGATACACATACAAACAGGAACAACATATGTACACACGCTAAGACAATGGGTAAACAAATCAATCCTCCAGAAGACACACATTAAATACTTTATCTGAATGCACACACATAATTAACAAGCAGAGTTTATTGTTACCCAGAAATGCAGGGTCTGGGTTGGCCACTAAGGGGGTGATGGAAATATAGGCACCATCCTTTGGGTTTCCTGAGAAGATAAACATAAACTTCAAAACAAAGAAGAGCCATGTATAGAAACGTATTTTTGGTAACTAGGAATAGTTTCATAGAGGCCTTGTCCACTCCATTGGTTCGACTTCTATTATGTATAGAACTCACGATTCACAATGCAGAATGTGAGGGAGCAGCGGGGAGGAAGTAGTCGGCTGGCACACTCCTGAGGCTGCTGGGACAGGAAGAGAAGCTTCAGAGCCCCACGGTCATCACACAGATCCACCAGCTCTGAAACACGCACACACACACAAACACACACATTTAAGACAAATCTATCTGTATGTAGAGAAAGAGCCAAAACTGGTTGAATATGTAGCATAACATAAAGATGGCTGATGAGGGGCAGAGCCAGAGTGCAGGATTTACTACTGATAGTCTTGCGGTAGTCAAACCCACTCATCAGCAAGCCCCATTAATCTCAGTGCTAATGAGAGTGGTAATGATAGATAGCTTCATTAGTGCATGGCGCTTGTTCTGGGCTTAGCGGCAACACAGTGGTAAGTGTGGCAGGACCCAGCAGGTGTAAGCAGACACCCTTCGAGTTGAGCAGTGTGAAATATTTAACACCAGCCGGTGAACTCCCACTCACATGCCGCTGGCCCCCCCAACCAAATCCCTGACTCTCACATCAGCGCTCCCCATCCACATTCCCTGCTTTAGTTACAGCAGTGAAACTAAATTTAGGATATACTCAAGACCCCCCTAGTCTGTAAGAGACGATCGGCACAGCAGCATTTCAATCAGGAAGCTGTCATCATCATTAAGGCCCCCCCCCCCCCCCCCCCGAACTCCCACCTGTCTCCGGCAGGCCCATCTTAGCTCTCATGTACTGCAGCAGGAGAACCACAGGGCAGTTGGTGTTGGCCAGAAACTGCTCATTGTCTGTGAGGAGATAGGATGAGAATAAAGAAATGGTGTGAAATACAGTTTCTAACACTGCAAACATCAAATGTGACACTAGCGGAATGCATTTTATAACTTTGGCCTTACCTCCATGTTTAATACAGATGAACATCACTCAGGAAGCTGAGGAACCGGAGTCCCTTGCGATAATGAGAAGCCTAAAGTCACGAAAGCTTTTTGAGAAACATTCCATGGATTGGAATCATTGGATACATGGTTATGAAGTCATAATATGAATTGTGATTTCACAGGAGTGCTCTCTTCTCTTGTTGGCTTCACAACTTTGATCCCATAATTTTGGAGGCTGCTTTCTCCATCTCTGCTAATCTCCATCTGAACAGGATGTGGTGTTTGTTTTCATGTCAGAGTGCAACCCCACTGTTGTCTATGCCAGCCTTATTACAGTGTGCTGACCAGTGTCACGAGGAGTGAAGGAGAAGCTTAATTACACTTCAGACAACAACAACAGTATAATCGAGACAACAGCATATATGAACAGCACACCAAACAGCACACCAAATTATACATATTTTTAAGTTGTTCTGTTCATAACAAATCATAGAAATGAGAGTTACAATACACTGTATCTACATCCGTGAGTGTCTTTCCTATCATTTCAAGTTGAAAACATATCCCTTCCACCATTAAAAAGTCAGCATCTAATGCCTAATCAGCCTGTCTTCAACTAGATGAAATAGAACATGGCCAGACCTTTTAACAGATTCTTAATCTTAAAGTCTTGCATAGACTGACGTCGCATTCTGGCGTTTGCTCTGCATGCTGATAGGAGAACCTAGAAGCCGGGCACATGGGGCCCAGGCTTCCCTCTGTCCAACCCCACCGCCAGTTCATCTCAAAGATGAGGAGAGTTTCAGAGTGCAAACATCTCCAGAGACCATAAAAGAACACAGAGTCGACCTCAGATATTTCCCTGCGCTGGAATCATTGAACACCAAGGGCCTTGTCCAGGAAATTGGCAAAATGATTTGGTTGTCTAGGTAAGAAGGGTGAGAGAACCGAAAGGTCCATCGTCCTCAAGGTCTCAGTGAGATTGCTGTGAAATTTGAGACAAAATGAGATTTATAAGTTGACCCAATGAATTTCAATCAGTTTGACAACTCTGGGACTTCATTAGCAGAAATGTACAATATGTTAGATTGACAAAGTGTGAGTCTCCATGATTAAGTTGCACATGAGGATTTACACTGACCTGGCAGTGAAGTACAGTAGGTCTTGGTGTAGCTGTCTGGCCAGCTCTAGCTGGTGAATGTCCATAAGTTTGCCATTGAACACCACTAACAGTGGCTTGCCTGCACCAAGGGTCTCCAGACAACTACCTTCCCCTGAGAATACAAGAAGAGGCATTTCATTATTATAAATTATCAACACCAGCAAAACTGTTTGGTAGTTTAGCTTTTTATTTCTTCGGACATTGTACATAACAGCATGGCTGATATCCAGGTCGGCACATTTGACATCTTCAGCGGTGGAATCCTTGAATTTAAAGGCCTCTAACGTGAGCTTGTGACAGCTGTCTGAATCTGGGAAGATGGAGCTTCGTCCAACCTGCAGGACCAAATGTTGATAGCCGCGGGCTTTCAAGAAAGATAAGGAAACATTACTATAAATAGAACAATGAAAAGGTATGGCACATCTACACAACTTATCCTTGTCTAGTTTTTGAGGCCAGCTGGCTAGCTCGAGCTCATGAACCCAAGTTGGGTATACCTAGTTTACAACCGGCCCTCCCTTGGGTTCTCAGCGGATGTTACTGATCACAGCTGGCTCCCAAGTGAACTACAAACGCGATGCTATGTTTAATCCCAAAGCTCTGTCTAAACAGAAATACTCCTAATTCGCGATACAGTTTTGCAAACCTTTGGAGCTTAACTTTCATATAAGCGTGAAATAATTTTAAAAATACAAAAAGATGCACTTGCTTGCATCCGGCGGTTTTCACACGCCGCCTTGGCTAAGACACATCCTCTTACGTTGCACTCGCATTTCCACTGGACCATTCCATCCCACATTTCCTGTGTTTCTCTCAAAATACAACTGGGTGCAACTTTCCTAAACTGCTTACAGTAAGTATATTTTGTATTTGAACAAGTATTTCTCACTTATATTAAAGTTAAATTACAATTGTTTCCTAAACTGTATCGTGTGCAGAGTAGAGTGTATTTGTGTTGAGTCAGAGTATTAGAGCCAGTGGTGTAAAGTATTTAAGTTAAAATACTTTAAAGCACTAATTAAGTAGTTGTTTAGGGTATCTGTACTTTACTTGACTATATATATTTTTGACAACTTATATTCCTAAAGAAAATAATGTACTTTTTACTACATACATTTTCCCTGACACCCAAAATGACTTGTTACATTTTGAATGCTTAGCAGGACAGGAAAATTGTCAAATTCATGCAATTATCAAGAGAACATCCATCCCTGGTCATCCCTACTACCTCTGATCTGGTCGAACTCACTAAACATAAATGCTTCATTTGTAAATGATGTCTGAGTGCTGAAAGTGTGCCCCTGGCTATTTGTAAAAAATAAAATAAAAATGATGCCATCTGGTTTGCTAAGCAATTTGAAATGATTTCTACTTTTACAACTTAAGTATATTTTTGCAATTACATTTACTTTTGATATTTAAGTATATTTAACACATTTTCTATAAAGGTATCTTTACTTTTACTCATTTATGACAATTGGGTACTTGGCCGTAGTATATCAAACCATATAGCATGGGTATGAGAAAACATTTATTTTTACTGCTCTAATTACTTTGGTAACCAGTTTATAATAGCAATAAGGCACCTCAGGGGTTTGTGATATATGGCCAATATACCACGGTTATATCCTGGCACTCCACGTTGCGTCGTGCGTTAGAGAAGCACTTAGCTGTAGTATATTGGCCATATACCACACCACCTCGGTCCTTATTGCTTAAATAACATTTACCGTCTATTTGAACGGGCTAGCTTATGTAGCCATTTTCACAGATCATACTCACTTGAACAGCTTCAGGGGAAGTAACACGTTCAAATAGGTCATCAAAGCTCGTTGTTCCTACAGTAACAAATACCCTCTTCATGGTTACGCATGTAACTAATGTTATCAAATGTTACAGTACTTGTACCAAAATATATCGATTGTTTGTTTACATCTGTCAGTAGATTGACGTCACGTTCGCATTTTTTTTATTTACTCACAATAATACATCACTCTGCCACCTAAAGGAGATTTGGAGATTTACCTGCAGCCTCGACATTTTCTCCGCCGAGTAAGAAGTGTGGTATTATTGAAATACTGTAGAAACAGTGGTAGTATCCCTCTGACAATTTAGAAAACTACGCTAGTGATGTGAAAATACTTAAATCGGTTAGACACCTCAAATGCTGAAGAATCTACTATGATGAACATCTGCTTTCAAATAAGATAATGCTGCCCCCTCGTGGCTGATTGTGTGACAGTACTTGGCCTTACTGTGTGTAACACATATAACGTTGTAGATAGAAATACAGTATATTATAGAGAGCTGCCACTATTCTTTCTACATGATAGAAAATCATAACCGTCCTACACCATATTCTAAACGAATATTGAGCAAAGTAAAAGTAAGTAGCCTCGTCTCAGCCAAAATGGCCCAACCTTAAGGCCACTTGAGTGGTTTAATCTGAATATTAAACCAAGTTTCACATTGTAATGCCACGTACACAAGTACAGTGAAATGGCTTTCTTGAAAGCTCTAACCCCAACGATGTAGTAATCCAATAACAAAGTAATACTAAAAATAACATAACGTAGAACAAAAAACAATACAAATAAGAACATGAGAAAGTACTGTAAGTAAGCATAACATACTGTAACGACCCTGGGTTTCTAAGCACGGATATCAACTCTGATGCTTGAGCATGCTCTTGGGACACACCGATGGCGCGCTGGACTTCGGGCTAGAAGGTCGAGGGTTCGAGGCCTGCTCCCTGCCTGTTTCATTACAATACTATATAAAAGGTCAGTTCCAGTGCCATATTTACAATGTGGAGGGATGGTAAATATCCCCCTAGAATCGATGTCCATGCCCCCATCAAAATCGAATTAGCATAATACAAAAGTCCCAATTAAAATTAGTCTGTTTAAGCAGCGTTTTTCAGACAATGAGACATCCTAAAATTCAGTCTTCTCAAGAAATTGTCTGTACTGCCCGAACAGTTCGGCTTACTTACTCTAAGACACTCACCAGCCTCACAAGACTCTTCTGAAGGTAGCCTTGTGCCAGTTGAAACCCCAAAACAGTACCAGTCAAAAGTTTGGACACACCTACTCATTCAAGCGGTTATTATTTGACTATTTTCAACATTGTAGAATAATTGTTGGAAAAGCATTCCAGGTGAAGCTGGTTGAGAGAATGCTAAGCGTGTGCAAAGCTGTCATCAAGGCTACGTTGAAGAGTCTCAAATATTTTTTTGATTTGTTTAACACTTTTTTGGTTACTACATGATTCCACAGTTGATGTCTTCACTATTATTCTTCAATGTAGGAAATAAAAAAAAATAACAACCCTTGAATGAGTAGGTGTCCAACCTTTTGACTGGTACAGTAGATCAGCTGTAATAATGTAACAGTCTAAACCAGAAATGTAAGCGCACGTCCTTACCAATAGTGATTCAGGACACCAAACATGTGACCACTTGATCAGAGGTATCCTTCAGCGAGGTAACCAGTCATGTAAAAATACCTTAGTCAGGTACATTTCTTCATTTTGATTTCAGCACAAATGAAAATGTGTCAGACTTTCCAATCCATTGAGGTTTCAGCAGTCTCAATGAAGAGTTTGGCGTTCGACTAACCACGTGCGACATGCAGTTACGAGCCTGCTAGTTATATCCACTGTCTTAGATGAAGCTGGAATGTGAGGCTTACTGAAGCTGGTTAGCTTTAGAAAACCCTGAGTAGATCTAGCTTGCTTCTTAGGATACCCCTCTGGCCAATGTTCTTCAATCTTGGTATCAGATTTGTACTACATGATGGCAGTAATTACATTGAAAAGTTGTAAGTAAGACAATAACCACACAGAAACCAATGTAAGACTGAAATCATTTAAGGCTCTTAATTCTCATCTTCAAAAACAACACACTGTAAAGTCACAAAAGCAAACCCAAAAGCAAGTATATAAAAAAAAAAAAGTTGATAATTGGCTAACAAAGCAATTAGATATTTTAATAAATATGTTATGAGAAAAGCAAAAATAAAAGTAACAATGTAAGTTAGATCATTTAGGGCAGGGGTGTCAAACTCATTCCATGGAGGGCCTAGTGTGTGCAGGTTTTTCCTTTCAATTAAGACCAAGGCAACCAGTTGAGTGGAGTTCCTTAATAATCATTGACCTTAATTCATCAATAAAGTACAAGAGTGGCATAAAAACCTGCAGACACTGCCCTCAGCACATCGTGTTTGACATGTGGTTCAGGGCAAGTTAGATTGTTTAGGGTCAGAATTTGATCAAACCATGTAACATATTAGTCATTTGCATGACTAAGAGGAAACTGTATCTCCTGTCTTTAAAGCAAACCACACAGCGGCAACCAGAAAACAAACATGCATAGTGCTCAACGTGAATGTCTCATGCTTGGAGACCTGGCTCGACCATGCCCATCGAAAAAAAGAAAGTTGAAGGGTGGTCTGCTTTATAACCACCATACAGTTGGTTGTAGGCCCTATAAACCACAGCAATCATACATTTACCACGGTTTGAATAAATTCTGACCCGAGTCCTCAACCCGCATGTCCATTATTACTTTAAAATTAGATACCAGATTTAATAAATAGATACAAGTAAAAAGTAAAACCAGGGGAACTAATGACGGAGCAGCTTCAAAAAGCTTTGCTGTGGTCCTGAACAGATCGCTGCTCATTGCCCCAGCACTCCCCAACCCCAAATGAGAAAATAGAAATCCATAGACAATCCTTCATCCTCATAAAGGTTATCCTCTACACATTGAAAAGTGGGTCTTCCCTGGGCCGGGTCATCATGAAGGCCAGTGAGTCTGTAGGTGAATGTGTTCCACAGTCAAGATATCAAAGGTTGGGCAGGCTCAAGACTCACTTGAATTGGATTATGGACAGACAAGAATCTGCTCTCTGGTACTGTAGGTAACACTGCCAGCTGGAGAGGTCAAAAGGTGTGATCGAGCTCAAGTTGTTCCTGGGTCATCAAAGCAGGAGCCAGTTGGGAGAGATCCTGCCAAATAATGATGATGGAGAACAAAAAAAGTACTATTTTACTTACTGACAGAGTAAAGGAAAGACTGAAGACACCACTAGGTGTTGAGACAGTATGAAGATATTCATATTTGTGTAATTAAGACCTTTACACAGTTAAGGAAATTAGCATTTCATCAATATGTAAACTGTGAAACCCAGTTAAAAACAACCAATACCTCAATGTGTATGTGTGTCTGCAGTTTGTGTGGGGAAGGCAGGGGGTAGTTCTCACACAGTGCAGAAAATCTGCTTCCTGTTTTGAAACATCAATTTATATTCAGGATGCTGCGTTTTCCTTTGTCTGGGACCTACCCTCTCTGTGGCTCATAAGTCTAGTCCCTCTGCCTTTACACTGCCAGCCTCTTCTCTTACTCTTCTTTACTGCCCTTGTGCTCACTGCTCAGACAGTTGGGTTCTTCACGCCACATTCTTCATCTGATCTAATGATAACAGGCAATCTGAGAAGCAAACCCCCTTCCCTGTCTGCTTTATCAAACAGCTGTAATTTTGTTCCACCCCTGATCCTCTCATCTCCCTTCTTCCGCAAGTACATTTTTTGTACACCCATTATGAACTCTACACTTCTGCTACCCATGTCCATACATCTTTTCACAACCTGTGAATTCTTGCCCGTTGTCAGTGACAAGCCTATTGTGCATTTACACTTCTTTGTCCTACTGTGTGTGTGTGTGTGTGTGTGTGTGGAGGGTAAAGTGTAGTGCTTCAGTCTCTTACCTGGGAGAGAGGTGTAGAGGGGACAGTGTCCCCTACTTCCTCACTGCACCACACAGGCCGTGCAGCACTGCTCCTGTTTCTCTGGCAGCGTGGCATAGTTCATCTGACGGACGATCTCAGCAAACAGCTCGTCCACCATGGTCTTGCTCTTGGCTGAGGTCTCGATGAAGGGGCAGCCCCACTCCTGGGCCAGGGCCCGACCGTCTGCACCCGCCACCTCCCTCTCAGACTCCAGGTCCACCTTGTTCCCCACCAGGATCAGTGGCACCTTCTCAAAGCGCTTGACCCGCACGATCTGGTCTCGCATCGGCCTGATGTCCTGGGGAGCAAAGGGGGGAGGAATTTAGGGATGGATATAAGGATATTCTCTGGAACTGTGGGGAAATGTTTGCGCAACAGTTATTGCTGCCTAGCTCTTCAATGTATATCAATGGGTTAAGTAGCAGCCCTTTAACCTGTTGATCTTAAACTTTCAGTGTGTAGAGGACAGACTTATGGAAATAGGGTAGAAGAGAGGTTTATGGTTTTATATTGTAGAGATTAGGCTGACAACAATGTTTTTTAGGAATGATGCACTCAGAATGATATGAATACAATAGGCATTGCTCAGTAGGCCCATTTAAAACATGGCTACAACTCTATCAAGAGGTTGCAGGCTCCTTGACATGTTGGCAGGTAACACCAGATAAAGGCCCTTTACCTGAAATGACTGTTGATTGACGAGACTGTAGACAAGTATGAAACCTTGGCCGTTCTTGATGTACAGGTCCCTCATGGAGGCGAACTGTTCTGTCCCTGCCGTGTCAAGGATCTCCAGCACCGAAGGCGACGAGTCCACTTCAATCTCTTTCCGATAGAAGTCCTCAATTGTAGGGTCATATTTCTCGATGAATGTGCCCGTGACAAACTGGACAGTCAGCGCGGACTTGCCGACGCCGCCGCTTCCCAGCACAACCACTTTGTACTCCTTCATTAGGGGCACGAGTTTGACCCGGGTTACTTAGCTAACGTTAGCTAGCTGGATTGCTATAGCCCGTGACAACATTAATCAAGTAAACCTTGACAACACAACTCTGTAAACCCGCACAAATCAACCTCCCAGTTAAAATGTTAACATGTATGCGTTTAGTTAAATTTTTTAAAATCTAGTTAAAAGCAGAAGTGTTGCACTGAGCTAACTAGCAAAGTTGGCTAAATCCACAACGCCCCTCCATGCTCGCTCTCGATAAGGAGCCTTCTTATGACAAATCCTTCAGACAGTAAACATAACTACGTTACCTTGACATGAATATGGGCTGTTGCTTCTATCAGTAATCTGCCCCAAAACTGTGCATTACCGGAGTTGGTGGCTAGCTAGTTAAGATGCACAATATTATAATGACTTTTATTGTCTCCATTTTTGGAGAACATGTGAATGTGGCTCGCTCACACCACATCATAAAGCATACCGGTGTCGCAAAAGCCCAATGCCAGCGTCTGCCACTTCCAACACGGCTGGTCCCTGGCCTTATCACGGGCAAGCTGCACTTCAGCAGCCAGATAGCGTTTAGGAACCTCGGGTTGGAGTTCCAATGCTGTCCACAGTACACTGCTTGGTTGCTGTTTAGTACGAGACAGGGAAAGACCTCCCACTCCCTTCCTTAATTTCGTCCTCACGGCCTCTCCCTAGTATCCGTACTGTCTCATCCTCGCGACCACTACTGGGCTGCAATGTCCTGTGGAACCTAGTAAGTAACCAGCTCTTATTTTCTTTCAAAAATCTAATCAAATGACGAGGACCAAATTTGCTAGTGCAAATACTAATATATTTAAGTCCTCAGCAGGGACATTGAATCGCTACATGGTTGTCCAAAATGCAGGCCATATGTCAAAGAAGGACCATCGTGAAAAATCTGCAATGTAATTGGTCACCTTGAATATTTATTGTCATTCCCATTGGTTCAAATATAACTTCAGGCGGGACAGTTGGGCGCAACGTATAGAACGTTGCACATAGAAATATGCTGCATAGAATGGAATTTACAGGATTCAGTTAGCTGCAAGCTGAGGATGGTAATTAAATGAAAACATTCATCTTTATAATGGCTGATAATCGAAGTGTGAACATTAAGTGAGCTATTTACAGAAACTATGTTATAGATTGTTATAGGCAATAAATCATTTGTCTGATTTGTCCTATATTTGTGTGTGTTTTAAGTGTGCTTCAGCTTTTCCATAGCAAGATAAATAGGAGATTCCAAACAAAAGCACTGATGTGAATTTGTGTTTTTTCCCCAGCTTTTTTGGACCTCATATTCTTGTGGATAATTTTTGTTCATATATATCTGATTTGCCATTTATAAATTAAAGCACTTCATAGAGATAGTCCCCCCATTTGAAGATGTAATACGTATTTGGACAAATTTAATTTATAGTTATAGGGTACTGAAGTAGTCAAAAATGTAGTATTTGGTCCCATGTTCCAAGCACACAATGACTACATCAAGCATGTGACTTTTAAAAACTCATTGGATGTATTTGCAGTTTGTTTTGGATGTATTTTGGGTTGTATTTTGTCCAATAGGAACTGAATGGTGAATGATGACTGGAGTAATTCTATTTCTAAGTGAGTAGACAAGATGCTTCTGAAAATTTCAAAATCAATCCATATAATGCCATGATTAAGAAAAATCATGAATGAATCATGAATAGTGATGAGTGAGAAAGTTACAGAGAAAGTTAAATGTTATTTTGGCATTAATATGTGTCACATATTAGTTTGCAAACAATGTAAAAAACAAACAAACATTGAGTTAATAAAGACACATACGAAAATTGTCTCTTTTTTAGTTTTCTTGAGTAAGACAGCTCCAAAAGGAAGGTGTTTCAGCCTAGCTCAGTGCTTTATGTGGTGGTGGGGCAAGCCAGCAGAAAATACGGAGCGTTGTGCCGTGATTTTCTCAGTGTTCTGTCACTCACGGGGACACTACGTCACCGCCAAGTCTAAGGGTAGACCTAGAAAATTCTAACCCTTTGGATGCTGCCATAGAGTTACATTAGAAATGCCCATCCATGAAGGCCCAAGGTCATTGGCCACAGGTAAAATGACGTCAAATTACGTTATATGTACATTAGCTTTGATTGGACTGATCATGTCAACATCATACTTCCAAAATCTTAGCTAGCAGTCATCATCATGAATCAAGTTGACAATCTACTGGCAAATCCTTTTTAATCCTTGTCACATGAAGAGAAATAATGAAAAGAAATGATAGATAAAACATATCGGTGCTCATCGGCCATTGGACATTAACATTACACAGCAAGTTAGAAATCGCAAATTCAACATTGAGTGGTTTGGAAGGAATCAATGACAGTGGCTGTGTGGTCCCAAATCTGGGATAAAGGGGCTCTTTTTCAAGTTTAAAATGATAAACATTCAACATTGGCCATGCTGTCAATGAAGCATGATTTGTACCGCACTCAAAACAACTGTTAACTCGGAATTGCAAAAACTTGACTTCAGTGAGTTCAAGACAACTGGGATGTCGGGAATAAACAAGCTCCGACTAGGAAAATACGTTTTGAACGGTCATCCAACTCGGAATTGTAAATCCGGCCTCTTTCTAGAGCTACGACCTGAAGATCAATGACGTCATCATGATTTGACCTTGTTTTTTTTCAGAGTTCCCAGTTGTTTTGAAAGCACCATAAATCCAGAGAGTGCCAGACTTCGATGACAAAATTTGCCCACGAAACCCGCTGTGCCACCTTCCTGTTCAAGTGAGCACAGCACATCAAGGTGAGTCCAAAAACGTCTTGTATGCTGCTGCATAAATTATGTTATATGCCAGGGAGATATGTATACTGTAACTAAGAAAATAATACTAAGTGTACGTAGCTGTTAGTAGCACATGTGCCTTACCCTAATCATTTGTTCTATTTACCCCTCTTAATTTTTCCTACTGTTCTGACTTGGTGGTGCACATGTAGCCTATAACCTGTTTTAGAGAAATGTAATCATTGAATATTGTAAGGGCTTATATGCCCTTTTTATTTATCCTACGGTCTGACTTGCTGTACATGGAGAACACTGTAACAACTGCCCATGTTCTGAATTCTGTCACTGTACATTTCAAAAGTGCTAAACAAATAGTAGCTCACTCATTAATGTCTTAATCGAAATTACGGGTTGCCTCTAATCCCTTATGCCATAGTTTGTACATCTTAATTGTCAAGCAATTCAGCCATATCAGCTATGTTTTTTTTAAAGGCATTAAATGAGGCTGAATGAACTGTTTTGCTGCCAGACAAGGCTCCACTGATAACCAGGTGTAGAAGTGGATGTTGGGACTGCTGTTGGGATAGCTTGATGTAGGCCCTAACAGTTTGTGGGTACCATTTGTCACCGTTATAGTGCAATTAATGTATTGTATAATGTCGTGTTGTGTACTGGCTTTGCTGGCATGCATTCAACCTTTATTTTTTTTGCCCACCAAGAATCCCATGCTAAAATCGCCAGTGCTCAGGAGGCTTCGCAAATGGGTCACACCCTCCATACGTAACCTCCAACAACATTTTAGGATCAAGCTTAAACAGGCTCTTAGGCATGCCGGTAGGCAATGCGCTGGTAGCCGTTAATAACATTTTTGGCTAAATAGTGTTTTCTACTCTGTACTGCCATTTGTTTTGAGTTTCAGACATATTGCTAAAGCAGTGTTTTATTAGGATTACTTACCATTCGCCATTGACTTGCTTTGGCATTGTATTCTTTTGCAATTATAACACCTTCGTGTACTGCGTTACTGTTCAGTTTCACCACTAGATGGGGAGACCTGCCTATGATAGGATAAATGGAGAGACTGATGAGTAGTGGCAAGTAAGGAGTAAAAAGGACATGCAGCTCATTCAATATAGTCTGCGTGGGTTTCTCGTTTTAACAGTGACATTTTCATTTAAAACGTATATATTATTGCTTTAGGGAACGAATAGAAATACAGGGCATTTTCTATGAAAAACATTTACTTCACTAATTGAATTTCAGTTGCCTAATTTCTCTGAATAGACTTGAAATGAAATGGATGGAATTGAACTATGTCTCTCCTCAGATTTCCATGGGGAGTGCAGGGGCAGCTTGACACAGCAGCTGGGTCACACACACACACACACACACACACATTATCTACTTTGCTTAGTGAAATGTTGTGTTTTTCCATCTCTGACTGAGCTTGCATAGTCAGTCAGTCTGCACTGCAGGTGTATTTAAGAAGGCAAGGAAGGTTCTCTCACAGTCTCTTATACTCTCTCCCTCTTTCTCTCCCCTCTCTCTCTCTACCCCCCCCCCCCCCCTCTCTCTCTCTCTCTCTCTTTCTCTCTCTCTCTCTCTCTCTTCCCCTCTGTCTCTGGGGTATGGGTATGACCGGCTGAGTTTGCTGAGTGGCCTACACGTACATACAGTTAGCAGCAATGCAGTAACAGTTACTAAAATCCACACACGCACACACACTGTAATTCCCCAGAGGTAAGTTGGGGGAGTGCTGCTTCTGAGGTAGACTTTATTATTGCTGTGTAATTAATAAGAAAAACATACCATTAATGTGTTTCTCTCTCTATGTTCTCCCCCTCTTTCTCCCCCTTGCTCCCTCATTCCCTCTCTCTCCCACAGGAGCCATTAACCACAGAGACCCTAAGCTGTGTACTGTGGGAGATATCCTCCTCAGCCTCTGGCCCTCTCCACTCCATCACCCTTTCACTCCTTCTTTCCTTCACTTCCCTTTCTCTCTCTTTTCATTTCTCGGTGGTTTTGTGTGTGCTTGCACGTGCATGTGTGTCTTGATACAGGGCCATAGTGAGTAGGGCAACAGTAAGCATTTAGGGGAGAACCAACCTGAACCCCTCTCTCTCTCTCTCGCTCTCTCGCTCTCTCTCTCTCTCTCTCTCTCTCTCTCTCTCTCTCTCTCTGGGACTGTATTATGTCATGTCTCTGACGGTCCCCCCATCCCTGGTGTTTGTGTGTTTATGTATACATGTGTCAAATCAAATTGTATTTGTCACATCCACATTGTTAGCCGGTGTTATTGCGAGTGTAGCGGAATGTGTATGTGTGTGTGCGTGTGAATGTGTGTGTGTGTGTGCACACGCACATTTGTGTATGAATCAACTGTCGAGGTCACACACTCACTTTCTCATAAACGATTGACAGCCTTCCTCCAGCTGGATGTTGTTAGGTGAGAATGTCAGGGGCTTGTCTCATATGTGACACCATTTTCATATAGAGACAAAGTAGTCGCAGTTCAACGGCTCAGACATGAGAGGTATGTGGCAGGGTCTACAGTCAATCACAGACTACAAAAGAAAAACCAGCTCCGTCGCGGACCACGATGCCCTGCTCCCAGACAAACTAAACAACTTGTTGAAAACAATGTGATTTTCTGGATTTTTTTTCTCATTTTGTCTGTCATAGTTTAAGTGTACCTATGATGAACATTTACAGGCCTCTCTCATCTTTTTAAGTGGGAGAACTTGCACAATTGGTGGCCGACTAAATACTTTTTTGCCCCACTGTCTATGTTGTGGCAGGACTTGAAACGAGCAGTTCATGCTTGAAAACCCACAAATGTCGCTGAGTTAAAGCAGTTCTGCATGGAAGAGTGGGCCAAAATTCCTCCACAGTGACGTGAGAGACTTTCCAACAACTAGAGGAAGTGTTTGTTTGGAGTCATTGTAGCTAACAGTGACACAACCAGTTATTGAGTGTAAGGGGGCAGTTACTTTTTCACACAGGGTAATTGGGTGTTGCATGACTTTGTTTATTAAATACATTAAATATGTAATTTTTGTGTTATTTATTCACTCAAGTTTCCTTTATCTAATATTTGGTTTTGGTTGAAGATCTGATAACATTCATTATCAAAAATATGCAAAAGTGGAAAAAATTAGAAAGGGGGCAACTACTTTTTTATATCACTGTACATCATTCAAGTACAGGAGGACAGACTGTAGGCTCTGATTGCCAAAGATGCGCTCCATTAGGTGCTGAAACATTCCTGGGTCATAACATAGCCCAAATGGCATACGATTGAACTCAAAGATCCCAAATGGGAATCAGAAGGCGGTCTTTGCCTTGTACTTTTTTTTGCCATAGGGACTTGGTGATAACGAATAGCTAAGTCTATGGTGGAAAAACAATGTGCACCTGTGAGGGCATCAAGAAATTCCTCGATGTGGGGTAAGCAGTATGCATTCTTCCTAGTTTTCGAGTTCAGGTGCAGGTAAATGTTTATCTTTTTCACTATGATGATTGACGAGGCATAGGGCTTACTACTCTCCCGGATAACCTTGTTGTTTAACATATTGAGAGGGGGGCGCCTATAGCTTTGTCTTACTGGGACCTCGTCAAGTGAAGGGATCTCATGTGACAATTTTTTTATTTCACCTTTATTTAACTAGGCAAATCTATCAAATTTATTTAACTAGGCAAATCAGTTAAAAAAAATCTTATTTACAATGACAGCCTAGGAACAGTGGGTTAACTGCCTTGTTCATGGGCAGAATGACAGATTTCTATTTCGATGTCAGCTCAGGGATTTGATTTAGCAACCTTCCAGTTACTGGACAAATGCTCTAACCACTAGGCTAACTGCCGTGGTATGGAGATAATACTTGGGATGTGACAATGGTAGGTTCGGGAATGGGGTTCGCCAGAGTTGGATTAGAATAGGTTCTCGTACACGGGGTCTGGGTTCTAAAATAATTCTGCCCACAAATTTCCTAGGGGATTGAGGTCAGGGCTTTGTTATGGCCACTCTGATACCTTGACTTTGTTGTTCTTAAGCCATTTTGCCACAACTTTGGAAGAATACTTGGGGTCATTGTCCATTTGGAAGACCCATTTGCAACCAAGCTTTAACTTCATGACTGATGTAATGAGTTGTTGCTTCAGTATATCCACATAATTTTCCTGCCTCATGATGCCATCTATTTTGTGAAGTGCACCAGTCCCTCCTGCAGCGAAGCACCCCCACAACATGATGCTGTGCTTCACGGTTGGGATGGTGTTCTTCGTCTTGCAAGCCTCACCCTTTTTCCTCAAAACATAACAATGGGCATTATGGCCAAACAGTTCTATTTTTGTTTCATCAGACCAGAGGACATTTCTCCAAAAAGTATGATCTTTGTCTCCATGTGCAGTTGCAAACCGTAGTCTGGCTTTTTTATGGCGGTTTTGGAGCAGTGGTTCTTCCTTGCTGAGCGGCCTTTCAGGTTATGTTGATATAGGACTTGTTTTACTGTGGATATAGATACTTTTGTATCTGTTTCCTCCAGCATCTTCACAAGGTCCTTTGCTGTTGTTCTGGGATTGATTTGCACTTTTCGCACCAAAGTACAGTCATCTCTAGAAGACAGAACGCGTCTCCTTCCTGAGCGGTATGACCGCTACGTGGTCACATGGTGTTTATACTTGCGTACTATTGTTTGTAAAGATGAACATGGTACCTTGAGGCGTTTGGAAATTGCTCCCAAGGATGAACCAGACTTGTGGAGGTCTACAATTTTTTTTAATGAGGTCTTGGCTGATTTCTTTAGATTTTTCCATGATGTCAAGCAAAGAGGCACTGAGTTTGAAGGTAGGCCTTGAAACACATCCACAGGTCCCCCTCCAATTGACTTAAATTATGTCAATTATCCTATCAGAAGCTTCTAAAGCCATGACATAATTTTCTGGAATTGTCCAAGCTGTTTAAAGGCACAGTCAACTTAGTGCATGTAAACTTCTGACCCACTGGAATTGTGATACAGTTAATTATAAGTGAAATAATCTGTCTGTAAACAATTGTTGGAAAAATGACTTGTGTCATGCACAAAGTAGAAAACTATAGTTTGTTAACAAGAAATTTGTGTAGTGGTTGAAAAATTAGTTTGAATGACTCCAACCTACGTGTATGTAAACTTCCGACTTCAACTGTACATGTAGGCAAGGATTAGGAGAAAGTGACTGGTATCGGGATAAGTAATAGGATTTATAGAAGGTAGTGCGTACGGCCCAGTACATCATTGGAGCCAAGCTTCCTGACATCAGAGGAAGCCCCCCCTGTTTTTATACTGTATAAACAAGGGGGGGGGGGGGGGGGGGGCTTCCTCCTCTTTTGTTAACTCTATTTCTTGAACTGCATTGTTGGTTAAGGGCTTGTAAGTAAGCATTTCACGGTAAGTTCTACACCTGTTGTATTCGGCGCATGTGACAAATACAATTTGATTTGATTTGAAACAACAGAGGTAGTTACTCATACACAGTTTGCAGTAAGCCATCATTGTCATGTAAACTGGATGAACAAGTCCAACTTGGTGATGGAGGCAGAGTATGTCACATTGATAAAAGATTTGTTCCGTACAGTCACATTTTTATCAGTGTTCCACACTCATAAGAGGAAGAATATGGAGAGTTTAGAAGAGGACAGAGAGGGTGAAAGACTGCACAAGTAAGAGAGAGAGAGAGAGAGAGATTTTGTGTGTGTGTGTGTGTGTGTGTGTGGCTAGGCACTTGTTTTGTAATTTGAGTTTTCCTGTTTTAAACCCTATCCTAAACCTCAACCCTAACCTTAACCACTCACAATTAATTCCTAAATTTAACCCTAATCCCTAAATTGAACCAACATATCTGAAATAATGCCTAAACTTAACCATCAAGGTTATTCTGAGTTGTTAAGGTTAGAGTTGAGGTTTAGGATAGGGGGTTAAAACAGGATAACTCAAAGCCAACGTACAGTGAAACATGTTATATGAGTTATAACAGCAACACACTTCATAATCTACAGAAGGCATCACACTCCATATAGTCCTTAGTCTAAATGTCACATATTTGTCCACTTTGTGGTGGCAAAGTCTAATGATGATTGTCATTAGGGTCCATGTCTGTGCGTTATATTTTGGTATGATATCCACGTATTGAAGGTAGCTAAATGTTATACGTTATATGTTATGACCCCTATGCTGTTAGCTGGGCCAATAGGATTGAGGGTATGAAATGAAATGTAGTATTATCAGGGAAACAATCTTCTCAAACCTAAGTTAATTTGATATGTTATTAACTTCATAATCTAACACAAATGAAGGTATGAAACAATTTGAATGGTAATGGCATCTCTATGGGCCCACCTTGGGGGGTGGGGGGGTCAAAGGCCATACATGTATGCATTTTGGGGAAAATCGAGCCAGAATGGTGAGTATTAGGATGTGCTCTATTATCTCATGGTACCCTAGATGATACCTACACCAAATTTCACACAGAATTAGGAAACCCATTGGGGAAGTTTCTGTTTGTTTGTTGCTACAGTATACAGAGTCATCATAGATTCTGTCTATATTCATTCCTAGCATCCATTAACTTCAATGTGGCGGAACTGCATTGATTTTGCATGGGCATAACTGAATAAATAATTGGTGTAATAAGACCAATAATGGATTAAAATGTGTGTTACAATGAGGAAAACACAAAACGATGGGACGTCAGTTATATCTATTTAGCTAAATATTACCGGAATAGTGGTCAAATGTAATACATTTGAAGTAGTTTGAAATGTATTACATTAAAACAATTAAAACAATTGCATGTTTGAGGAGCATTCACTGATGTCTATTGATTAAAATAGATATGCAATATTCTATAAATTGTGTAAACATTATTTACATTTTAGCAGACACCTATCCAGAGCGACTTACAATAGTGAGTGCATTCATTTTCGTACTCGTTCCCCGTGGGAATCAAACCCACAACCCTGCAATGCTCGACCAACTGAGCCACACATTATAAAACGTGACATGAAATACATTGCGCCCTATATGAAATCCCATAGGAATGCATTACACCCAGAGGTAAAGGTAATTTTATAAAATGCTTTCCACCAAACTTTCATAAAGCTAGGGAAGTCTAAACAATAATGCATTACTATTATTGATGTAGGGTACACAAATTGTATTCTCCAATATGGCCGCCAACCAGTTCCATTGGTTTAAATTAGATTGGGCTGACATGGCCACAACTCTTTCAATAATAGGTGGAATATTCCTAGTGATAACTAAAGAAGTATCATGAACTCAGCAAAAAAAGAAACGTCCTCTCACTGTCAACTGCGTTTATTTTCAGCAAACTTAACATGTGTAAATATTTGTATGAACATAACAAGATTCGACAACTGAGACATAAACTGAACAAGTTCCACAGACATGTGACTAACAGAAATGGAATGTGTCCCTGAACAAAGGGGTTGTCAAAATCAAAAGTAACATTCAGTATCTGGTGTGGCCACCAGCTGCATTAAGTACTGCAGTGTATCTCCTCCCATGGACTGCACCAGATTCGCCAGTTATTGCTGAGATGTTACCCCACTCTTCCACCAAGGCACCTGCAAGTTCCCGGACATTTCTGGGGGGAATGGCTCTAGTCCTCACCCTCCGATTCAACAGGTCCCAGACGTGCTCAATGGGATTGAGATCCGGGATCTTCGCTGGCCATGGCAGAACACTGACATTCCTGTCTTGCAGGAAATCACACACAGAACGAGCAGTATGGCTGGTGGCATTGTCATGCTGGAGGGTCATGTCAGGATGAGCCTGCAAGAAGGGTACCACATGAGGGAGGAGGATGTCTTCCCTGTAACGCACAGCGTTGAGATTGCCTGCAATGACAACAAGCTCAGTCCGATGATGCTGTGACACATCGCCCCAGACCATGACGGACCCTCCACCTCCAAATCGACCCCGCTCCAGAGTACAGGCCTCGGTGTAACGCTCATTCCTTCGACGATAAATTAGAATCCGACCATAACCCATGGTGAGACAAAACCGCGACTCGTCAGTGAAGAGCACTTTTTGCCAGTTCTGTCTGGTCCTTCGACCCTGGGCGTCTTTCTTTTGGTGTTTTTCAGAATCAGTCTAAAGGCCTCTTTAATGTCCTAAGTTTTCATTACTGTGACTTTAATTGCCTACCATATGTAAGCTGTTAGTCTCTTAATGACAGTTCCACAGGTGCATGTTCATTAATTGTTTATGGTTCATTGAACAAGCATGGGAAACAGTGTTTAAACCCTTTACAATGAAGATCTGTGAAGTTAATTGGATTTTTATGAATTATCTGTGAAAGACAGGGTCCTGAAAAGGGGACGCTTCTTTTTTTGCTGAGTTTAGTTAAACAGAGAACACAACCAATTTAGACAGGTTTGCAATATATATATTACTTGTAAAATATTAGCATCATTGTTCCAGAAGTGTACCAAAAACACTATTCATTCAACTGTTTTTGGTCAGCATGCCATCTGCATGCACCGTCAAAACTTGAGACATCTGTGGCATTGTGTTGCTTGACAAACTGACCATTTTAGTGGCCTTTTATTGTCCCCAGCACAAGGCGCACCTGTGTAATGATCATGCTGTTTAATCAGTTTCTTGATATGTCACACCTGTCAGGTGGATGAGTAGGATAGGTCTCGTCAATAGGTGTTTGGTTTCCAAGGGGATGTGGATCATTCTGTTCAACTGGCGTGACCACATCACAAAGAAACTTGATCTACTAGTCTGTTAGCAAGTCCTGTAGTTATAGGGATACAGAGGGTGGTTTCTGGTAAGCTACTCAGTGACAGGATGGGCTGATCCCCACCCCCCTTTTTTATTTTACCTTTATTTAACCAGGTAAGTCAGTTAAGAACAAATTCTTATTTACAATGATGGCCTAGGAACAGTGGGTTAACTGCCTTGTTCAGGGGCAGAACAACAGATGTTTACCTAGTCAGCTCATGGATTCAATCTAGCATCCCTTAAGTTACTGGCCCAATGCTCTAAACACTAGACTACCTGCCGCCCTTCACCCCATTGATGCATACTATATAGCTTAGTATTTGTATTATATATTTTACAGTCCGTATTATATATTTTACAGTTTGCTGACCTTTATCAAGGGTGCCAATAATTTAGTTATTTCTAACATTGTTGTTTCAATGATAAGACAGTTTAAGTAAATAATTTCATCTGATGGCCAAAATTAACCAAATATCATGTTTTTTAAGATGCGATCCACCCAATAGAATATTCCATTGCTGTTTGATACAGTCATTTTTAAAAATGTATGTTGTATTTTATCCCCTTTTCTCCTCAATTTGGATTTTGTCTCATTGCTGCAACTCCCCAACGAGTCAGGAGGCGAAGGTTGAGTCATGCGTCCTACAAAACATGACCCGTCAAACTGCATTTTTTAACACCCACCCACTTAACCCGGAAGCCAGCCACACCAATGTGTCAGAAACACTGTTCAACTGACAATCAAGGTCAGCCTGCAGGTGCCTAGCCCACCACAGGGAGTTGCTAGAGCACAATGAGCAAGTAAAGCCCACCCGGCCAAACCCTCCCCTAACCCGAACAATGCTGGGCCAATTGTGCGGCACCCTATGAGACTCCCGATCACGGCTGGTTGTGATACAGCCTGGGATTGAACCCAGGTCTAGTTATGATGCCTTAGACCACTGCGCCACTTGGGAGGCCCAATACAGTCATTTTCAATGGGCCTGTGAACATTCCAACTTGTCTCAACATTCCTTAAGCAGCCTGCGAACATTCTATTGCATATATCCCATACAACAACACATAAAGATGTGAAGCTACTTTTTTGGAGAGGGAATCATATATCAATTTGATCAGAGGAATAGGATAAGATAAGACTATTAAACATTTGCCACCACAAAGTGGAGACATTTTTCCACTGGCATAAAAGAGCAAGACATGCCATATCTCTGAATCCTGCAGTTAAGGCCACTTCGGTCATTTTCTTTGGAGGTTGAGTCAACTCATGTCTTTCGGTGTGGCAATTTTTTTTACCAGTTCAAAATAACTGATAATAGCCTGCCCTTGATTCAGTATAACTGTAATGACAGCACTAAGTCATAAATGCATGAGTGAAAGAAGGTCCAGAACCTCTTGTAGAATTCTCAAATTAAACAGTGGATTAGTTATGCACAGTGTAATGTTTGACTGTAGTCCACACCAAAAAAAACAGCTATTTTTAATGTAAGAGTCATAAGAGAGAGAACAATAGCAATGCATTGCAATAACACTGAACTAGCTCCACCAACCATAAGAACACAGAAACATTCCTGCCATTCCTGTAGTTGGCAGATAACAGGCTGACAGTCAGGCTG
The DNA here is from genome assembly GCF_013265735.2 of Oncorhynchus mykiss. Taxonomy (NCBI): domain Eukaryota; kingdom Metazoa; phylum Chordata; class Actinopteri; order Salmoniformes; family Salmonidae; genus Oncorhynchus; species Oncorhynchus mykiss. The sequence goes on from NC_048578.1 coordinate 11,113,817, forward strand.
CACCCGTGATACTTGAGTAACCCTCTCAATTGCATGGCCAACAACAACATAATGGAACGTCCATAAAAACAGGGCCAATACATTTACGAGGGTTGCTACAATACTTACACATTATAAGAACTTTATAGATACTTATGACAAGTCTTAATGCATTGTAACCACATCATAATGCATTTTAAGGTGTATGTCTTATGTCTTAAGTAAAGAGTTAGCCAACACAACACCATAGGCCTACATGATATGAAACATGACACCATACAAAAGGAATGACAAGAAGTCATGTGGTTTCTACAGTATGAAGGAGATAACATTCGGCAAAGAGAAACATTTACAGGGACTTTGTTTTTAACAAGTTCAAGCTTATTTTTTTATTTTTTATTTTTTACTTACCTAGGGTGTTTTTGTTTAATTCAAACAGTTGTTCTTCGTTATATTTAGCAATGCATCTACCATAGAGCATGTTTTGAACTAGCTAAATAATGTTTTGTTGTAAATTAAGAGCAGTTGGTTACACTTCACATGGGGATGCTATAAGACCCTGTCAAATAAAATGCAAATGAATATTCTTAAAATAAACAAACAATATCATTTTTTTACACTCATTATATAGTGTAAAATAGAATTTGAACATATATAAAGTGAATGTGGCTCCTTAAATGAAGACACGCAGGGACGGTTGGGGTCATTGGCAACCCTAGCAGTGATAATCCTACTCATAATGCTACTTTTCCAGCAGTGTGGACCATGGTGCAGAGTGCGGGTTACAGTCAACACTGAAGAAACGTAAGTCTTGATTGCGAGATTTGTGGTGCTAAACGGCTACCTGTCATAATAATGTTAACTGGTCTTGTTCTACTTCATTAGATGCCTGTGAACTCACACTGGACCCAAACACAGCTCACAGAAAGCTCATTCTGTTTGAGGGGAACAGAAAAGTGAGACGAGCGGAAGAGGAACAGTTGTATTCTGATCACCCAGAGAGATTTGAAAAATGGTCACAAGTGCTGTGTAGAGAGGGCCTGTCTGGGCGCTGTTACTGGGAGGTAGAGTGGACTGGGCAAGAGATTCGTATAGGAGTGACATATAAAGGAATCTGCAGGAGAGGATTAGGGTATGAGTGTGGAATTGGACATAATGACATGTCCTGGAGTCTCAGTTGTTATGATGACTACTTCAACGCCAGGCACAACAAGGAGAACATTACCGTACCTGCACCCTCCTCTCGCTCTCACAGAGTAGGAGTGTTTCTGGACTGGCCTGCCGGCACTCTGTCCTTCTACAGTGTCTCCTCTGACACACTGACCCACCTGCATACTTTCCACAACACATTCACCGAGCCCCTCTACCCAGGGTTTAGGATGTGGTATCGTGGGTCTTCAGTTTCCCTGTGCAAGACAACTGCTGGGGAGTGCTGAATACCAGATGTTGTTAGGACCATCAGCATGTATAAATGCTTCTCTTTTTTTAAACAAGTGGGGGTTACAGGCAGAATACAACACAGACACAAAGACAGGCTCTGGCATACACTTATTAAGTGTAACTCAGAGTTTATATTGGTGAGGAATGCCCTTGACTTCCATGTGAGGCTCTTGTAGATGTGTCAGGTGTATACATTTATCTTTACAGTGATAGAAAATGTCAAGTGAGCAATTTCCTTTATATTTCTGAAAATGAAAACATATTGAAAATGTTGTATGCCATGGAATCCTAACTGGTGGTAAATAAAAAAGCATCGCTACAACATTTGATATCAACTGTCTCATTTTCTATGTTCCGTCCTCAAAGTATAAACTGTGAAACACTAGTGCAGTTTCCAACTCTGCCAAGCAGAGCTCAACTTTACCGCCCCAACTAGTAAAGGCAGCCAGTAAACAAGGGTTGTGACCTCGCCCGACTCTAATATGTACAGACAGACTTGTTGTACAGGTTAAACAAGTTCAACCAAAGAATGCTAGGAGCAGTGATGTACGTCACATTAGAGAATTGTTTAGTACATTGGAAAAACAACCACTCTTCTACACCCATCAGAGGAACAAGATGGACAGTTCAGAGGACAAAGGGGAAGAAACACAGCACAAGTAAGAAATTACTCTGTGTGTGTGTGTGTGTGTGTGTGTGTGTGTGTGTGTGTGTGTGTGTGTGTGTGTGTGTGTGTGTGTGTGTGTGTGTGTGTGTGTGTGTGTGTGTGTGTGTGTGTGTGTGTGTGTGTGTGTGTGTGTGTGTGTGTGTGTGTGCATCTGAATATGTACGTCTACATTTTTACATAGGTGCATAGAAATTAAGCTTGTTAGGTTTAGAGTTATTTAAGTGTCTGAAAAGAATAAACAAATTCATTTCCTGGATCGTTAAAATCGCATTGGTGTAATATATTATGGCAGCAGGAAGCCTAGCGGTTAGAGCGTTGGGCCAGTAACCGAACGGCTGCTAGATCATATCCCTGAGCTGACAAGGTAAAAATCTGTTGTTCTGCCCCTGTTCCTAGGCCATCATTGTAAATAAGAATTTGTTCTAAACTGACTTGCCTAGGAAAATAAAACCATATGTATTTTACATGAAGGTGTAGGGGGATACAGTTGGTAACCTTCAGGTAGGACATTTTACAAAGATCCCCATATTAGTTACACTGAAATGTCTCAATTACACTACATTTAACCTTTCTAAATCCACCCTGAATCCCCCCTTCTGATGGGATCAATATCCTCATTTTTGTGGCATTAAAACAATCCTATCGCTACCTCATAAAACCAATTCCAAAATTGATTACCAAATCCAAACTTGAATGATCTTTTGATCTCAAATGATTGTCTTCCTGCTTTGAGATACCAATTTCACCCTAGCACTGTTGCAACGCATTATACACTAGATATACAAAAATATGTGGACACCCCTTCAAATTCAGTGGATTCGGCTATTTCAGAGATGGCGTCTAATGGTAGATTAAGAGACTTGGTAACCCTAAAAGACTAGTTGGAAATACCATTAAGATTTAGAGACATCCCATTTCCTCAAAGGTGAGAATGTCTGTCAGCTCCTATAATCATCCCAAGATGTTTTGTAATTATCACAAATAAAAAATAAGCTCAACTACTGCATTTCTATACAATTTCAATATTCTATAACACAAAACACCCAAAAACGTGTACATGGCACACACAAACGCCTGTAACATATTTCCATTTAAAAATATATATTATTATGAATGTGTACCTGGAAGGGGGGAAATACGATAAATGATTCATCACAGCACCAGCTCCAGTCAGCCTACGCACATGTTACATATTTTGGATACGAAAAGGAGACAAAAATATTCCTGACCTGCGCTGTACTGCAAAGTGTCAAGATGACTGTGAACTGATCAAATCAAATTTGAACAAATCTAATTTTATTTACACATGCGCCAAATACAACAGGTGTAGACCATACAGTGAAATGCTTACTTACGAGCCCCTAACCAACAATGCTTGTTTAAAAAAATACAAATAAGAATAAGAAATAGAAGTAGCAAGTAATTAAAGAGCAGCAGTAAAATAACAATAGCTAGACTACATATAGGGGGTACCGGTACAGAGTCAATGTGCGGGGGAACTGGTTAGTCGAGGTAATTGAGGTAATATGTACACTATCAGTCAAAAGTTTTAGAACACCTACCCATTCAAGGGTTTTTCTTCATTTGTACTATTTTATACATTGTAGAATAATGATGAAGACATCAACACTGTGAAATAACACATGGAATCATGTAGTAACCAAAAAAGTGTTAAACAAATCAAAATATTTTTTACATTTGAGATTCTTCAAATAGCCACCCTTTGCCTTGATGACAGACGTGCACACTCTTGGCATTATCTCAACCAGCTTCATGAGGTAGTCACCTGGAATGCATTTCAATTAACAGGTGTGCCTTCTTAAAAGTTAATTTGTTAGAATTTCTTTCCTTCTTTCCTTCAGTTGTGTTGTGACATGGTAGGGGTGGTATACAGAAAATAGCCTTATTTGGTAAAAGACCAAGTCCATATTATGGCAAGAACAGCTCAAATAAGCGATGAGAAATAACAGTTCATCATTACTTTACATGAAGGTCAGTCTATCGCGAAAATGTCAAGAACTTTGAAAGTCTCTTCAAGTGCAGTCACAAAAAACATCAAGCGCTATGATGAAACTGGCTCTCATGAGGACCACCACAGGAATGGAAGACCCAGAGTTACCTCTGCTGCAGAGGATAAGTTCATTAGAATTACCAGCCTCAGAAATTGCAGCCCAAATAAATGCTTCACAAAGTTCAAGTAACAGACACATCTCAACATCAACTGTTCAGAGGAGACTGTGTGAATCAGGTCTTCACGGTCTAATTGCTACAAAAAACACAACTGATGGACACCAATAATAAGAAGAGACTTGCTTTGGCCAAGAAACATGAGCAATGGACATTAGACCAGTGGAAATGTATCGTTTGGTCTGGAGTCCAAATTGGAGACTTTTATTTCCAACCGCCGTGTCTTTGTGTGGGTAAACGGATGATATCTGCATGTGTATTTCCCACCGTAAAGCATGGAGGAGGAGGTGTGATGGTGTGGGGTTGCTTTGCTGGTGACACTGTCTGTGATTTATTTAGAATTCAAGGCACACTTAACCAGCATGGTTACCACAGCATTCTGCAGTGATACGCCATCCCATCTGGTTTGGGCTTAGTGGTACTATCATTTGTTTTTCAACAGGACAATGATCCAAAACACCTCCAGGCTGTGGAAGGGCTATTTACCAAGAAGGAGAGTGATGGAGTGCTGCATCAGATGACCTGCCCTCCACAATCCCCTGACCTCAACCAAATTGAGATGGTTCGGGATGAGTTGGACCACAGAGTGAAGGAAAAGCCACCAACAAGTGCTAAGCATATGTGGGAACTCCTTCAAGACTGTTGGAAAGCATTCCAGGTGAAGCTGGTTGAGAGAATGCCAAGAGTGTGCAAAGCTGACATCAAGGCAAAGGATGGCTATTTGAAGAATCTCAAATATAAAATATATTTTGATTTAACACTTTTTTGGTTACTACATGATTCCATATGTGCTATTTCATAGTTTTGATGTCTTCACTATTATTCTACAATGTAGAACATAGTCAAAATAAATAAAGACCCTTGAATGAGTTGGTGTCCTAAAACTTTTTACCGGTAGTGTACATGTAGGTAGAGTTATTAAAGTGACTACGCTTAGATAACAACAGAGAGTAGCAGTGGAGTAAAAGAGAGGGGGAGGGGAGGGGGGCAAATGGTCTGAGGGTCTGGGTAGCAATTTGATTAGATGTGTAAGAGTCTTATAGCTTGGCGGTAGAAGCTGTTTAGAAGCCTCTTGGACCTAGACATGGCGCTCGGGTACCGCTTGCCGTGCAGTAGTAGAGAGAACAGTCTATGACTAGGGTGGCTGGAGTGTTTGACCATTTTTAGGGCCTTCCTCTGACACAGCCTTGTATAGAGGTCTTGGATGGCAGGAAGCTTGGCCCCAGTGATGTACTGGACCGTACGCACCACCCTCTGTAGTGCCTTGCGGTCGGAGGCTGAGCAGTTGCCATACCAGGCAGTGATACAACCAGTCAGGATTGACAGATTGACTGGGAAATGATATTTCATCTCAGAGATTGGCTGTAATGTGGTGTTGCCAGGCGGATTAGATATGAGTGTGGCGCAGCAGTAGTTTCACGGTCTCCCTAACACAAGTGGTAAGGGATCAAATCTCACCCCACCTATGACTTTTATGCTGTATCTCCCCCTATAACCCCTTTCAAAATATCAAAATAAATTGAAAGGGAAAATAGACAGAAACAGGGTAACGTTTCCCCCTTTTTATCAAGCATGTAGTGTTCCAAACTTGTTTAGAAATAACAAAGTATTCTTAGTAACTGTTATATCTGTGTGTTAAAGCCCAGTCCACCAGGAGAGAACAGACTCACCTGTACCCAGCTGTACGTCCATGCAGAGTGATCATTCTATGGAATTTCCATTACAATTTAGAGACTTCCCAACTGCTCAAAGGTAAGAATGTCTGACAGCTCCTATAATCCACCCTCCATCTTTCCCACCCCCCACATCTAAACTTTGGAAATGATTTAAGACTCCTCTCTGTCTATGGAATCACAAAGCACACAACTTGGATACTTTTTATCTGAACAAATTGTTGCTGTTGATATTATGCTAATTGTATGAATTAGGAAGTAATTATCAACTATTTCCTCTAGAAAGTTACGCTCTCATTTATTTTTTGTGTCTGTCTGTTTACAATGTCAGGTTGTAATATTCTCTATAGTTTTTTAACCATTAGAAGCATATATGCATGACACACACAATCAATTGGTCTGGAAATTAAAAACAATAGGTCAGTTCCACGTAACTCATGTAACCTATCATATTATGTTATTTTAGTGTTTACAAACTCCATTGGTCAGTGTAACATACAGTCACAATCTATTGGTTGGTCTTTCTACAACTGATTGACCAATCACCCTCAGCAAATCACCAGGGAGTTACATTTGAATCCCTTTTCCCATTCACTGTGTTGGTGGTGCTCATAAAATTGAGTAGTAGCAGCGCACCCACTCTGGAAATGTGATGTACTTGTCGTAAAAGGATATCTCTAAAAATGAACAAACTCAAAATGGGTACTTTGTTTAATGAATAAATTCATGTGAATTTTTGTATTTCAGAATGTAGGCATACTTCATATTTTATAGCACATAATAGGGAGATTAATGATACCAAGATGTTGAGCAATGGACATTGGGTCTTACAGGAGGTATATACCTTATATACTGTACCTTATAGGTCTAAAAAGGGCCTAAAATGGTTTGTGATAAAAATGTCAAAAGCCTATCAAACATCCTTCCTCCCAATGAAGTTTATATGTAAGAATTGGCAGATCCATTTTTGGGCCTTTCTGGCGTGGAATTGCCCAGGAGATTTACTAGGGCGTCGAGAAAACAGTAGGGTTTTTACATGCTACGACACTGGAAGCCTAAGTCTTTGCTGGTGTGAGCAGAGTACAAGCCCCTGTTCTACTTTACTCTATACCTTTCAGACCATCAGTACGGTTGAAAGTATGAATTATAGTTTATCACAACATCATCTAGCGGCAACCAGAGGTTACTGACGTAACCCCGGTTCTATGAACCAGACACACATTTTCTCTTGCCACCCCTAGTTCGGGAAACCCTGGTTTGGATACAAGCATTATGAAACCTCTAACACAATAAATTAATTTGACTTGGTGTTTTATTCTGTCAGACTGCCAGCTTTAATTTGAGGGTATTTTCCTCCATATCGGGTGAACCGTTTAGAAATTACAGCACTTTCTGTACATAGCCCCCCCCCCCCCCCCCCCCCCCCCCATTTTAGGGGACTACAAGTATTTAGACAAATTCACTTCTGTGTATTAAAGTACTCAAAAGTTGAGTATTTGTTCACATATTCCGAGCACAAAATGATTATACCAAGCTTGTGACTACAAGCTTGTTGGATGCTTTTGCTGTTTGTTTTGGTTGTGTTAGGGATTATTTCGACCCAATAGAAATGAATGGTAAATAATGTACTGTGTCATTCTGGAGTCAATTTGATTGTGAATAAGAATATGTTTCTAAGTACTTCTACATGAATGTGGATGATAACAGGATTACGGATAATGCTTAATGAATCATGAATAATGATGAGTGAGAAAGTTACTGTAATGGTGAGAGGGTGGCATGTCTGGTGTGATATTTGTGCATCTATAACTTTCTCACTCGTCATTATCCAAGGTTAATTCAGGACTATTTTAACACTCATATAAGTGAATTTGGCCCAATACTTTTGGTCCCCTAAAATGGGGGGACTGTGTGCAAAAAGTGCTGTAATTTTAAAATGGTTCACCATATATGGATGAATACACCCTCAAATTAAAGATGACAGCCTGGACATTAACCTCATAGTCTTTGTATCATTTCAAATCCCAAGCGCAGGAGGACAGAGCCAAAACAACAACGACAAATCCTCACTGTCCCAATACTTTTGGAGCTCACTGTATTTGGTGAAATTATTCATTTTGTGTGTGGTTTCCTTTAAACAAGGGTGGCCCAACTTAGCCCTTTGGCTCAATTTACTCCAATCTCCCTGCGCCTAGTTTCATTGAAATTCTTTGGCACGTATCATGCTCTTTGTGTCCGGCATAGTTTGTCAAAATGAACGTAATGTTTTTCTTCCAGATATCAACAGGAGAGATTAAAGTCAGAGATTCCCAGTTATCAGAGTCAAACAGATCTGTCCTTCATATTTAAGGTGAGTTGGCTTCTTTCTTTGCACATACTGTGGTGGTTCCAACTCCTGTCATCTCTGATATTAAATCTTGGTTGGGAGTTGTCGTGACGTGACTATCATTAATGTAATGAATGCTATTCATCGAATAATTACCTACTACATTTAATTATTACTCTATTAAATGAATCATGTGACAATGAACTCATTAGGAATTTGGGGCACCACAGGAAGAGTTTATTCAATGAGTTACTTTTTCCCGAATTAACTCAAGAACATATTGATTTCATACCAGTCATCAATTAATCATTTTCTCATATCAATCTCATTCTGAATGTCGTTGACTTCATGAATCTGCACAAACCCTAACCCGAATCTAATCTAGATGAATCTAGTTAAAAAAACGAGTTAAAAACAAGTTTATTTACTAACTAACGAAATATTCACACAGAAATACATAAACACACACACACGGTATAGGATATTGATTACTAACATAATGCAATGAAAATGCAATGAAAACAGTCCCTAGTGGACTAACCCAATATGATGGCTTGTTACACAATGGAAAGGTGTGGGGAAAGATAAAGAGCGAGAGAGACAAAGACTTTTGGACATTTGGAAACGACGCTTCCTGTAAATAGGAATATTTAGCACCCTAACAACTGCTCATTCGCATTAGAAATGCTACATACATTTACGCGTAGATGTCTTTCTCTGTCGTCTCTCTGTTGAAACCACTCGATCCGTCTATGGGAAGTAGCTCGATGTAAGTCTCTCAATGCAAGTCTCTGGCAAGTCTCACCATGAGATCATGGCGCCGACAGAGATGGTCGCCTCACTTTGCGTTCTTAGGAAACGATGCAGTATTTTGTTTTTTTATGTATTATTTCTTACACTGTTACCCCAGGAAATCTTAAGTCTTATTACATACAGCCGGGAAGAACTATTGGATATAAGAGCAACGTCAACTTACCAACATTACGACCAGGAATATGACTTTCCCGAAGTGGATCCTCTGTTTGGACCACCACCAGGTTATATAAATCAAAATATGTGACCTTAATGAACCTCTATAGGATGACTGGAAACAGTCGCTTTTTGGTCAACTCTGTTCCATTCTATGCAATTACACATGCTGCGCTGTTCATTAGTCTCTTCATTCACAGGACAATTGATAATATCGTCAAACATCAGACTATTGTTAATGTAACATTGTCTTTAGGCTTTGTCTCTACTATTATAGGCCTATGTGTGAAATTTGTTTCGATATAGTTTAGGTTTCGATGTGCCATTGCCAGATGGCAGACAACTGTCGGGTGAAGGCAGGGGTAAAAAAAAATGACATGTCCACGTAAATCTGCTTATAACACAAACTCTATGATATCGAAATGAAAACAACGTTAGTGTGTTAATTAAAAATGGACTTATTTAGAAAAGGTCGAGGACGGAGGGAGACATGCCTTTAAAAAATGGAACAGATGTTGTCATTTTAAATTCCTATGATGTCAAAATTAGGGTTTAACATATTTTTTAAACTTTTATTTAACCTTTATTTAACTAGGCAAGTCAGTTAAGAACAAATTCTCATTTACAATGACGGCCTACCCCGGCCAAGCTTGGACAATGCTGGGCCAATTGTGCGCCACCCTATGGGACTCCCAATCACAGCCGGATGTGTTACAGGGTGATCAAATTAAGATCGTACATACGGAGAGTTCGCGGTTTCTAAAAGGATGTTTTTGACTGTTTTTGTAGCCTTCCCACTGGGAAAACCATGCCATTTCCACATGGAGAATTTGTAAATATTTGCTACATCAATGAGATTCCAACCTATTTTCCACTCAAAAAGACAGCCAAAAGTTTGTTGAATTCCCAGTTCTTTCAACCACCTAAAAGCTCAACCAAATTCCAATGGAAAATGTATGTCTGTTTTTTAGTTTTCACCTAAATGTCTGATCACTGCACTTTCAACCATTTAAAAGCCCAGCGAAGTTCAAATAGGAATAAGTCAGATATTTTATTTATACAACAGCTTAATGTATTATCACTGCGCTTCATCTAATAGCACAACCAAATGACCTGGATTGCTGTTCAGATTACATTAAAGAACATTGCTGTTTGAAATTCTGTGCAGATTATTGTAGCGATTGTGAAGATTTCCACAGACCTGCGACCCTGAACATGCACCCTTTCTATGATTACATAAGAAGACATTCATTGTTACAGTAACCTCAAAATTTGGACATGGATGTGTTACTAATTTTAAGGTTGAATAAATACTGTTACATTAGTTTGTAAGATATCCTTAACATTAAGCTCTATATTGCCTTACAAAAGTTATATTGAATTGTGTTTGGTTGTCAACGAAACCAAATATCAACATTTGAAGGACCTGTTACTTCTGCTTGGACAGCTCCATCTGTGTCACTGAGTCTTGCTTTAAATCCAGTTTGTCTACAAATTAATAATTTATATATTGGATTCACATCTCCATTTCAACCAAAACTATAAGTTAAAGAACAGGACTAAATCAAACCAAATCAAACTTTAAAATAAATAAATACAGTTTGATTTGTTTTAATCCTATTCTTTGGTTGAGATGGAGATGTGAATCCGACATATTTATTATTAACTTGTAGATTCCATTTGGAATAAACAAAAGCTTGAAACCCTAGGCCTATATGTATCATCTGTTTTTAGTTGAATCCTGGGCTGAATTGAATTGAATTGCTGAATTGAAACAATAGTGTTAATAAAGGAAATCTGAGGAAAACACTACTGAAATTCTATCAACACACCTCCTGTGCTACACTCGCAACACAGACCCTGGATCATTGCTTCTCTCCCTTCTGGGACGGCTACAAGGCCCTCCCTCGCCCTCCCTTTGGCAAATCAGATCATTCCTTCATTCTGCTCCTCCCCACCTATAGGCAGAAACTTAAACAGGATGCTTTAAGATTGTTTTAATCACATTTGAATGTTCCGGGTCCCCTCTGAGAATAGTATCGATGTAGATACTGACTCAGTGGCTGGGTTCATCAGGAAGTGGATGGAGGATGTTGTTCCCACTGTGACGATTAGAACTTATCCAAACCAAAAACTGTGGATAGATGGCAGTATTCATGCAAATCTGATAGTTGGAACCACCTCATTTAACCATCGCAAGGTGACTGAAAGTGTGCAAACAGCTACGACCTCCGTAAGGACATCAAAGAGGCAAAACGACAGTACTCAGACACGAGACATATGGGACTCCAGAGAATCACGGATTATAAAGACTTCCTGTTTCACTGTGGTATTATGAGATGACACACAGACTAAAGTCCCTTAATCATCCATCAAAATGGGAAAGGTCAGAGAACACACAAATGAAGACACAACATTTTGTTGACCTTCTCAAATCAGGCAATGGCTATATAAAGATAGCTACATGCCTGTAACTACCCATCTCCACTATTAGGGCAATTATTAAGAAATTGTAAACAACTGGAGCTGTGAAGAACCTGCCTGGAAGAGGAGGCAAGTGTTTTTTGCCCCCACGCACAGATTGTTCAAGTGGTAAAAAAATCTCCAAGGATCATAGTTGGAGGATTGCAGAAGTTGGTTACATCTTGGGGTCACCAAGTCTCCAAAACTACAATTAGACACCAACTCCATGCCAACATGTTATTTGGAAGGGTAGCCATAAGAATGACTCTGCCGTCACCAAACCACAAATGTAAGCACATGGAGTTTGCTAAATGTCATTGGAACTTGGATTGGAACCAGGTACTATGGTCTGGTGGGACTAAAATATAGCTTTTTAGCAACAAACAACCGGTAGATATGGTGTAAAAAGACCCATGGTCATGCTGAAAATAACCTAATCCCCACTGTGAAGTATGGTAGTGGATCTGTGATGTTGTGGAGCTGTTTTACTTCCAAAGGCCTTGTGAACATCGTTAGGATAGATTGCATCATGGACTCCATCAAGTACCAGGAGAGTTTAGGCCAAAACCTGTCTGCCTCTACAAGGAGGCTAAAACTGGGTCGTTGTTGGATCTTCCAGCAGGACAAAGTACCAAAGTAATACCTCCAAATCTATACTTAAAATTGTTCACTGACCATAGAATCAAGCTTTTGCAATGTCCATCCCAGGACCATGACTTAAACCCCATTGAAAACCTGTGGGGTGAGCTGAAGAGTTCACAAGCGAGGAACAAGGACTCTGAAGGATCTGGAGAGTTTCTGTATGGAGGAATGGTCTCAGATCCCTTCCTATGGATTCTCCCACCTCATCAAACATTAAAGGAGACGACAGAGATTTTATCTTGGCAAAGGGAGGATGCACAAAGTACTAAATGCAGAGGTGCCAATAATTGTGACATGCATGTTCTTTTTTTTCTCCCCAATTTCGTGGTATCCAATTGGTAGTAGTTACAGTTTTGTCTCATCGCTGCAACTCCCGTACCGAATCGGAAGAGGCGAAGGTTGAGAGCCATGCGTCCTCCAAAACAAAACCCAACTTAGCCGCACTGCTTCTTGACACAACGCACATTCAACCCTGAAGCCAGCCGCACCAATGTGTCAGAGGATACACTGTACACCTGGCGACCTGGTCAGCGTACACTGTGCCCGGCCTGCCACAGGAGTCGCTAGTGTGCGATGAGACAAGGATATCCCTGCCGGCCAAACCCTCCCTAACCCGGACGACGCTGAGCCAATTGTGCGTCACCCCATGGACCTCCCGGTCACGGCCGGCTGCGACAGAGCCTGGGCTCGAACCCAGAATCTCTGGTGGCACAGCCTTAGACCACTGCGCCACCTGGGAGGCGACATGCATGTTTTTGGATAAAATTATTTAACTCAATTAAAGTTTAGGTTCATATGATATTTTGAGTGTAATATCAAGCTGATAAACAACAGCCTTTTTTGTTCATATTTAACTAGGGTTCCATTAATTCAGCAGGGCACTGTACTGTCTTTACACACCATTATATTGTATGTATATTTATATACATTATATGTATAAAGTATATATTTATATTCCGGTCTCTGACATTGCCTGTGCTGATATTTCTTAATTTTTCTGGATTGTGTGTATTGTTTAAACATATATTTATTGATAGGTACAGTTTTACTGATATATAATTGCTAACGTATGTTTACATTTCATTTGCTCTGTTGAACCTACCCTTTGGAATGACTTCGATACCAACAGTGAATCTATTAAGTAAAGACTTTTCAACAATCATTCTCAGGATAGAACATTGATTATAGACAGTGACAAATATCAAAGGGACTTGGTTCAAAACCCTGGATGGGAGACGGAAGGAATAGCTGTAGATAGATCAACTCTCCAGTAGGAGGTGCTGCCCACATTGAAGATCTGATGTTGTTTCAACGGTACAAATTCACCATATTTTACGTTAGTCTATGTTAAAAATTGGTTACCATGAAGACATAACCCTCAAAACAGGTTGATTACTTTGAAAAAAATCGGATGTATTTTGAACATAGATTTCAATACATCAACAAATTACGTTGAAACGACGTTGATATAGCCAGTTTATGCCCAGTGGGTTAGTTCATGTTTTATCCATGCCCCCATTCTGCAGAATGCTCCTGAGGAAGTATATTGCTGGTGGGGTTCATTTAAAAATGAAATAATAATCTGGACACTTCTATAACATAGAGATTTGGTTTTTAAAAAAGCATTGTCCTTTGAATTTTTTCTTGATAATTATTTTGGGTAATTTTGGATGCTGATTTCAAACGTATGCCTAACATCCTTCCCCAAAGGACCTTTCTATGGATTTCAGTTGAGGAAGATCCAAAACATCACAATTATATATTTTTTTAACAAATTCAAATGGAATGCCCCAATATTTAAAACAGTTATTGTCTTCTCTTTTCTATTTAGTCATTCTAGCTAGTCATTCTAATTTTGGGCAACTTTTCTCACTGTTTTGTATTGCATAGCGAAAATATCACCCTTAGTGTTGGTTATAATGAAACAATTATTGTCTGTTTCAGTCGCTTGAAGACAACATCATCACTTTTGTGAAGAGAGAACTGAAGAGATTCAAGAACATTTTGAGTCCAGATCTTCCAGAATGCATTGAGAATCAGGAGGATGAAGAATTAGTGGATGCCAAAGAAGTGAGGCAGGACAGCAGTGCCAGAGAGGGGGCTCTGAAGATCACACTGCAAATTCTGAGGAACATGGACCAGCAGGAGCTCGCTGACACACTGGAGAAAAGTAAGGGTTCTCTGATAATCTTTACAATCTTTTATGCCCACAGGGCAGACACTTTCATTACAGGAATCATGAGGATAATGCACTTAACTATTTGACCAAATTATGGTTTTAGCTGTCCAAACATATTAAGTTTTGATTGAGGTGACAATGTAGAATGTGCTCTTTATAAGTTTATAGGCACCCTTTAAAAAAATGTACGATCCATGATCTTGGCTGTCTAACTGATGACTGTGGCCGTTGACTTCTGATTAGCCAAAGGATCATTATAGATAGGTATAACAGAGAAATTGTGCAAAAATCTAAAGAATCTAATTTTATCAGGCCCATGGGTTGCCGGTTATGTCACCATTTTCATTGTTTTATTTTATGTAAAAAATTATATATTTTTGTGTGGGTCAATTCTGACCAGCCCACCCAACAAAAAATGGTCTAGCCCATTTGGCAATTTCCAGAATTGCCAGATGGTCAATCCGCCCCTGCTTTTGATACAGGATGCAGGGATGCTTATTAAAACTATCACCTGTGATAAAGTGAAGGGAGCTATGGTAGACGGCATCCAAAAGTTTAAGAGTAGTGGCTACACCATTCCGATAAACGGTGTCACTGTAGTCAAGAACTGGCAGGAAAGTTGAATGTACAATCTTCCTCATGCTGTTCAGGGAGAGGCATGATATATTTCTATAAAAGAAGCCCACTTTAAATCCCAGCTCCTTAACTAGCTCTGTACTGGTTTTAAACTGCAAATTATTATCAATCCAAAAGCACAGATATTTACTGTATAGGTGGGAATCTGCTCAATGAAAGAACCATCCAATGCATAAATGCGTAAGCCTTCTGAAATATTTCTATGAGAATTCGAGAACAGCATACATTTAGTTTTTCCCGCATTAAGTACCAATTTTAAATCAACAAGGACTTTCTGCAAGGCAACAAAATCAGATTGCAGCTCCAACATAGCCTTGTCAGCCTGGTTGAGGTCCATTTTTTGAAAACTTCTGAATGAGTAGAGATTGAGACAGCATACAGGAGATCAGCAAGACAAGAGACACCAATCAAATGTAATGACATATTTCAACCCTTACCTGGACAAGACAAAGGTATCAGAACTGTGCTGACAAAGGGAGTTGCTGGCATTGGAAAAACAGTCTCTGTGCAGAAGTTCATTCTAGATTGGGCTGAAGGAAAAGGACACCAGGATGTCGAGTTGATATTCTCACTGCCTTTCAGGGAGCTAAATTTGATGACGTCGAAAAAATGGAGTTTGATGGAACTTCTTCATCACGTTTTCACAGAAACCAAAGAATCTGGAATAACAGATTATGAAATGTACAACGTTCTGTTTGTTTTTGATGGTCTGGATGAGTGCCGACTTCCTCTAGACTTCCAAAACAATAACAACTGCTGTGATGTCACAGAGTCAACCTCAGTGGACGTGTTGCTGACAAACCTCATCAAGGGGAATCTGCTCCCATCTGCACAACTGTGAATAATTCAGATTTAGCATAGATAGACAGCAATTCAGACAATTTGCTAAGAGCAATTGGGAGGGCTGAGGGATAGCGACAAACTCCCACTAACGTTAGTTGGGCATTATTACCAAGGCCCACATTTAGGACAAGACATTTAAAAGCCTAGGCGTCCCGCTAGCGGGATAACTTCCGGTGAAACTGGAGGGCGCGCATTTCAAATAAAAACAATTATGGATCTTAAACATTTAGGTACATATAAGTGTCTTATATTGGTTGAAATCTTAAATTCTAACTGCACTGTCCGATTTACAGTAGCTATTGCAGCGAAAACATGCCATGCGATTGTTTGAGGACGTCGCCCCGCATCAAAATATTTTTCCACCAGCATAGGTTTCATAAATTCACAAATAGCGATTAAATATTCACTTACTTTTCTTCCTCTGATTTGTCATCTGAAGGGTATAATGGTCCAATTCAGAGGATGGTCTCTCAAAGAAAAACAATTCCGGTTGGTTTTTCTTTGGATTTTCTCCTATCATATCTATTGTGTTATATTCTCCTACATTATTTTAACATTTCTACAAAATTCAAAGTGTTTACTTTCCAATGGTACCAATTATATGCATATCCTGGCTTCAAGGGCCTGAGCAACAGGCAGTTTACTTTGGGCACGTCATTCAGGTGGAGATTGAGAAAAAAAGGGGCCTTCCCCTAAGAAGTTAAATTGCTTGTGGACATAGGTGGTAATACACACAGCAACATTCAAGTTGTCCTTTATGAATATGGCGACACCCCCACCTCTGCTGTCTCTGTCAAATAAATAAACATTATATCCATTTAGAGACATATCAGAGTCTGGCACATACTTTTTTTAACCAAGTCTCAGTAATTATCAAAATGTCCACTTTAATTTGAGAAGCCAGAATTCCAAAAAGTTACATTTTCGAAATCAAACTTCTGACATTTACATGAATCAGTCCAAGGCCACAGCTTGCGGGATTTCAGATCCGCTGAGTTTCTAACACAAACATGCTATGTTCAGTAGGCAGTGGTGTAAAGTACTTAAGTAACATACTTTAAACTACTACTTAAGGTGTTTTTTGGGGTATCGGTACTTTACTTTACTATTTATATTTTTGACAACTTTTACTTTTACTTCACTACATTCCTTAAGAAAATACTTTTTACTCCATACATTTTTCCCTGACACCCAAAAGTACTCGTTACATTTTGAATGCGTAGCAGCACAGGAAAATGGTCCAATTCACACACTTATCAACAGAACGTCCCTGGTCAACCCTACTGCCTCTGATCTGACGGACTCATTAAACACACCTGCCTTTCTCCATAAACGTAAAAAATTATTAAATGGTGCCGTCTGGTTTGCTTAATATAACGAATTTGAATTTATTTATAATTTTACTTTTACTTTTGATACTTAAGTATATTTTAGCAATTAAATTTACTTTTGATACTTAAGTATATTTACAACCAAATACTTTTAGACTTTTACTCAAGTAGTATTTTACTGGGTGACTTTTACTTGAGTCCTTTTCTATTAAGGTATCTTTACTTTTGCTCAAGTATGACAATTGGATTGATACCCCATCACTTTTGATCTACTTTTTTCATGTTAGCACTCAGAATCCAAGCCCCTCTCCTGTTTGGGTGCAGGCCGTCTCTTTTTAGGAACTGTGGTCGCTCCCAAAACAAATAGAAATTGTCAATAAAATTCAACACTTTTTCAGAGATGAGTCCTGATTTTATCCAAGGTACAGTACATTAATACATATACTTGTGTATTTTGCATTTTCAGGTGTTTTGGGTGAACTTGCTCTGTGTCAACATAAACTCAAATCTAACCTGAAGAAGAAGTGTGAGGATGTGTTTGAGGGAATAGCAAAACAAGGAAACCAGACACCTCTCAATAGGATCTATACAGAGCTCTACATCACAGAGGGTGGAAGTGGAGAGATCAATAATGAACATGAGGTGAGAAAGATTGAGACAGCATACAGGAGATCAGCAAGACAAGAGACACCAATCAAATGTAATGACATATTTCAACCCTTACCTGGACAAGACAAAGGTATCAGAACTGTGCTGACAAAGGGAGTCGCTGGCATTGGAAAAACAGTCTCTGTGCAGAAGTTCATTCTAGATTGGGCTGAAGGAAAAGAACACCAGGATGTCGAGTTGATATTCTCACTGCCTTTCAGGGAGCTAAATTTGATGAAGTCGAAAAAAACGTAGTTTGATGGAACTTCTTCATCACGTTTTCATGGAAACCAAAGAATCTGGAATAACAGATTATGAAAAGTACAACGTTCTGTTTGTTTTTGATGGTCTGGATGAGTGCCGACTTCCTCTAGACTTCCAAAACAATAACAACTGCTGTGATGTCACAGAGTCAACCTCAGTGGACGTGTTGCTGACAAACCTCATCAAGGGGAATCTGCTCCCATCTGCACAACTGTGGATAACCTCCCGACCTGCAGCTGCCAATAACATCCCTCCTGAGTGTGTTGACAGGGTGACAGAGGTACGAGGGTTCAAAAACACACAGAAAGAGGAATACTTCAGGAAGAGAATCAATGATCAGAACCTGGCCAGCAAAATCATCTCACACATTAAGTCATCAAGGAGCCTCTATATCATGTGCCACATACCAGTGTTCAGTTGTATTTCAGCCACTGTTCTAGAGAGAATACTTGGTCAATCTCAAAGTGGAGAGATGCCCAAGACACTGACCCAAATGTACTCACACTTCATGGTCTTCAACAAGCTAATCAAAAACCTGAAATATTCTAAAGATGCAGAGAAAAGTGAGACATCTGATGAAGAGATCATTATGAACCTGGGGAGGCTGGCCTATGAACAACTGGAAAAGGGCAATCTGATCTTCTATGAAGAAGACCTAAGAGAGTGTGGCATTGATGTCACAGAAGCTTCAGTGTACTCAGGAGTGTGTACACAGATCTTCAGAGAGGAGTGTGGGTTGTACCAGAAGAAGGTGTACTGCTTTGTACATCTGAGCATTCAGGAGTTTCTGTCAGCGTTGTATGTGTTTCTCACATTCACCAATAACAATGTTAATCTTATGGACAAACAGCAAACCACCTCCAAAGAACCTCAGATATGTAAAGATACACCTGCAACCATCCTGCACAAGAGTGCAGTGGACAAGGCCTTACAGAGTGACAATGGACACCTGGACCTGTTCCTCCGCTTCCTTCTTGGTCTCTCAATGGAGTCCAATCAGTCTCTCCTACGAGGCCTACTGACACAGACAGGAAGCTGCTCACAGACCAATGAAGAAACAGTTGAGTACATTAAAGAGAAGATCAAGGAAAATCCCTCTCCAGAGAGATGCATCAATCTGTTCCACTGTCTAAACGAGCTAAATGATCAATCTCTAGTTAAGGAGATCCAAGCTTACCTGAGTTCAGGAAGCATGTCCAAACAAGAACTCTCACCTGCACAGTGGTCAGCTCTGGTCTTTGTGTTGCTGACCTCAGAAGAGGAGTTAGATGTGTTTGACCTGAGGAAATACTCTAGATCAGAGGAAGGTCTCCTGAGATTGCTGCCAGTGGTCAAAGCCTCCACAACAGCGCTGTAAGAATTTACCTCTTTTGTCAAACAGAAAAGACTTATACCAAAAAATAATTTTATTGGCCATGGTTTTATTTATGTCAGCTTAAAAATGAATTATATTCACTGAAGTATGCTACATGTATTAATGAGGAAGTTACACAAAACATACATTTGGCTATTTAGAAGTAACATTTACATTAACTATTCTTAATGTATACTATTATTAGCTATTATTAGCCTATAGTCACTATAACCTTGACACTAACTTTGTTTTGTTAATCTAACATTTTTTGGATCTTGTATAAGTTGCCACAGTAAAACATACAGAAGAGCAAAACTTCTTATATGTTTTATATATATTATATTTTAGGCTAAATGGGTGCAACCTGACAGAGAGATGTTGTAATGCATTGGCTTTAGCTCTCAGCTCGAACTCCTCACACCTGAGAGAGTTGGACCTGAGTAGCAATGACCTGCAGGATTCAGGAGTGAAGCTGCTCTCTGCTGGACTGGGGAGTCCACACTGTAAACTGGAGACACTAAGGTGAGTCCCTACAGGGTGTGGGAAATATTTTCAAACGGGGACATGTTTTATGATTTTTAGATGAACTGCTTCGGGCTTAACAATACGAAACTTCATCTTAAGAGACCAAATGTTGAGTAATATCTGAGAGGAAAGTTTCTGCCTCATCAGGTTGTCATTCTGTGGAGTCACAGAGGAAGGTTGTGCTTCACTGGCATCAGCTCTGAGGTCAAACCCTTCACACCTGGTAGAGCTGGACCTCAGCTACAATCACCCAGGAGACTTAGGTGTGGAATCGTTGTCTGCTGAACTGGAGGATACACACTGCAAACTGGAAAAACTCAGGTATAAGGCAGCAAAATAATTACTTTTTTAGTGTTCACCATGGATAAGGTTTGATACCAGTTTGATATGTGGAGAGTTTGTTTCTCTTATGATCTCAGAGCTCTTACCATGATTGTCATGACATTTTTTCTTTCCTACAGTGTGGACAATGATGCAGAGTACTGGCTAAAATCTGGCCTGAAGAAATGTAAGTCAGTCACTTTTAAGAATAGGCCACATTTTTTGTATGAAGGGCCCTATACAGTTTGAAGATTGTTCAGCTTGATGACATTGCTATATTGCTTTTTTTTCTATACAAGGCTCTGGATTCCTCAAATCCTTTCTAACAACCAGTGGATAATTAAGTGACAATGCCAGATAAGCTGTGGTTTATAGAATATATTGCCACAAGTGTTGCAAACCATACCAATATATCCTATAAACCAATGCTTTGAGGGCATTATACTTTTTATACAGTGGTTACCAACACATTCAAATAATGATTTCGATATTTTCGTGAAAAACATTATTTTGATAAATGTATTCATACTATTACATCCTTCCACGAGGATATAGTCCCGACACATCTGGTCATCCATTCTATTTCTGAGGTTGCTAGCCAAGCCCTACAGGTTCCCCTCTTTCTCAATGTTAGAGACCATTAATTGAATATTTAAGTAATATAAAATGCATGTGGATGAGGTTCGTTTCCCATCCATTGTGGACTACCCTGTCAAGCAGCAGACGGTTGATTTTGCCAACGTAGTTAGCTAGAAAAGGTCAGCAAGCTAGCTAGAAACTGTGTAAAGTTGCATAGACAAACATAGATTGTGAACTTCGTTTCTAGCTAACACTATCCCCCTATTCAACGTGGTTTTAACCAATCACCATCCAGGATTAGACCCACCCTTTGTATAACCACTGCCTAGAGATAAAGGTTAAATACAATAACGGTCCATTGCAGCTTTTTTAAAATCTCAATATCAAATCCTGTTGGGGTAACGCCTAAGACCTTACTGTGATTGTCTTCAATTAAAATGGTCAACAAGAAACATAAATAGCTTCTTAGCAAAGAACAATTTCTCAAGCAAGATTTTTGCTAGGACTGTCTGGGAGATGTCTGAGTGGGAAGGGGAAAACTGAAAACTAGCTGTTATTGGCAGAGAGGTTTGGAACTCTCTTATTGGTCTATTAACTGATGTCACCAGGCTTGCCAAAACTCCATCCCACTGAAAGAGACTGGAATTGCAGGTGGTGTTTTCAAACAGCTCTTACACTAAAATGGCTCGATCATCAGTTTCACAATTTCACAATATTATTCTAACCTCATAGTGTGGAAATATACACTGAGTGTACAAAACATTAGAAACACCTGGTCTTTCCATGATATAGACTGACCAGGTGAATCCAGATGAAAGCTATGATCCATTGATTTCCCTTGTTAAATCCACTTGGTGTCCCTAATGTTTTGTACACTCAGTATATATAAAACACAGAAAATCACGTGTTTGACTGCACTGGGCCTTTAATTGAGTTTAAAGTGAAAGAACACAGAATGAAAACTACATCTGGATTTTTTAAACCTTCCGTTCTCGACTCGACGTGTCATACATGAATAATACACCATATATAGGCATAATCTTTTCCTGGCAGAGAAACTAATCCTTACATTCTATGCATGAAAAATGTTGTTTATGTTAGCTGTGGGACACAATTTTGTGAGTCTGTGTATTGCGATATTGTGCTGTATTGAGATGTATCCCTTAGTTGTGGATTATTCTGGTGGGTGGCAACGGAAAATAACCCTAACCATGTGTCCTGCATCACCAAATACATTTTCCCCATCAACAAAGGCATATCTAGTATATCTATAATCTCTAGGAACACCATTTACCAGTCGTAAGGTTACATGTGTTCCTCGCTACCAGATAAACGTTTGAATCTAGCTGTTGTCCTAACCGCACTATAGTCCTGCTGTGTAGACTAGATTACGTGGTAGAAAGTGCGTCGTAAAATGTGCATGGCCTAATGGGAGCGCACTGTCTAATTTAGCAGGCATTAGTGATGGGAAGTTCAACTCTTTTTATTGAAACAGATTTTTTTAATTTAAATTAAACATTTTTAAAACAACGAAACTTTCAAATTATTTAATTCAGTAATGCCCAGAGCGCGCAGGACCCCCTGCCCGCGAACGATTAACTAAAACCTCAAAAGAGTCATGATACTACAAGACTCTCGTTCGCCATAGGTGATCTATTGGAGCTGTAATTTGTGAATGAGACTAACAAAAGTGTGCTTCAGACAATGTACATTTGTGATGACTAAGCCTACAAATAAGAGTATTTCTTGATACCTTTGAAACGAAGTCTATTTGCGGCCGCAATAGGACTAGATTGTGAACGAACCTTGGCGGAATGACTTGACTGCTGCGATGGAGAGAAGCAGATATCGTTTGCGAACTGCAGCAGCCCAACCAAACAATTTGTTCTCGAGTTCGAGTTTGTTGAGCAGACGCGGGCTTTGTAGACTATGTTTTGGTTGTACAAAGTTGTGTCCATCGATAACATTCAATAATCAATTAACTATACTGAACAAAAATATAAACGTAACATGTAAATTGTTGGATCCATGAGCTGAAATGAAAGATCCCAGAAATGTTTCATATGCACAAAAAGCTTATTTCTCTCAAATGTTAAGCACAAATTTGCTAACATCCAGGTTAGTGAGCATTTCTCCTTTGTCAATATAATCCATCCACCTGACACGTGTGGCATATCAAGAAGCTGATTAAACAGCATGATCATTACACAGGTGCACCTTGTCCTGGGGACAATAAAATACCACTTTAAAATGTGCAGTTTTGTCACACAACACAATGCCACAGATGTCTCACGTTTTGAGCCTCCTCCATAAGGGCCTCCAACGTCGTTTTAGAGAATTTGGCAGTACGTCCAACCGGCCTCACAACCGCAGACCACGTGTAACTATGCCAGCCCAGGACCTCCACATCCATCGTCTTCACCTGCGGCATCGTCTGAGACCAGCCAACCGGACAGCTGTTGAAACTGTGGGTTTAAACAACCAAAGAATTTCTGCTGTCAGAAACCGGCTCAGGAAGCTCATCTGCGTGCTCGTCGTCCTCATCAGGGTCTAGACCTGACTGCAGTTCAGCATAACTGACTTCAGTGGAAGAATTCTCACCTTCGATGTCCACTGCCTTGCTCGAGAAGTGTGCTCTTCACAGATGAATCCTGGTTACCACTGGACCGGGCAGATGGCAGACGTGTGCATGGGGTTGTGTGGGCAAGTGGTTTGCTGATGACAACTTTGTAAACAGAGTGCCCCATGGTGGCGGTTGGGAAATGGTAAGGGCAGGCATTAGCTAGTGGGCGGCAGGTAGCCTAATGGGTGGAAGGTAGCCTAGTGGCCAATAACTGGAAGGTTGCTGGATCAAATCCCTGAGCTGACAAGGTCAAATCTGTCATTCTGCCTCTGAACAAGGCAGTTAACCAACTGTTCCCCGATAGGCTGTTATTGTAAATACGATTTTGTTCTTAACTGACTTTCTTAGTTAAATAAATAAAAGCTACAGACAACAAATACAATTACATATCAATGGGAATTTGAATGCACAGAGATCCTGAGGCCCATTGTCGTTCCATTCATCCGCCACAATCACCTCATATTGCAGCATGATAATGCACGGCCCGATGTCGCAAGGATCTGTACGCAAATCCTGGAATCTGAAAATGTCCCAGTTCTTCCATGGCCTGCATACTCACCAGACACGTCATCCATTGAGCATGTTTGGGATGCTTTGTGTCGACGTGTACGACAGCGTGTTCCAGTTCCCGCCAATATCCATCAACTGCACACAGCCATTGAAGAGGAGTGGGACAACATTATACAGGCCACAATCAACAGCCTGATCAACTCTTTGCAAAGGAGATGTATCACACTGCACGAGGCAAATGGTGGTCACACCAGATACTGACTGTTTTTCTGATCCACGCCCTACCTTCTTTTTTTAAGATGTCTGTAACCAATAGATGCATATCTGTATTCCCATTCATGTGAAATCCATAGATTAGGATGAATAAATAACAAATGTATTTAAATTGAATTTATTTAAATTGACTGATTTCCTTATATGAACTGTAACTCAGTAAAAGCTTAGAAATTGTTGCATGTTGCATTTATATCTTTGTTCAGTGTACAAATGATTTACAAATTAGTATGGCAAGCTTCTAACTTACTGTTGTGAATGTGAATAAATGAAAGCAGTGCATTGCATTCTGTTTGGGGTGCATTCTGTTCAAAGGAATTTAGAACTTGATCAATGCTGCTTGCTGTGTCAGGTTACCATGACAACAGTCACAACAACAGGGTCAAAGTTGAATGTCTCTTGCTTAGTTGCCGGCAAATCAATGGCAATATAAACGGTGAATGCCGACAAGAAAGAGGTTAAGATGGAGCGGTTTGAAAAGAGTGCATTCCAACATTGGCCAATTGTTTTTACAGGCAACATACTGTGAATCCTATGTGAAATAAGTATTGGTTTGCCTTAGAAGACTTGTTCCTTATGAGCAGAAATACTTTTTGATGGGGTTCAAAGAGTTGGTGTTAAGAAGGTTCATCTTGTGATATTTTTGTCTCCCTCATCAGATACATGTGAGCTGACACTGGAACCGAACACAGCACACAAACTGTTAACTCTATCCAAGGGGAACAGAAAGATTACATGGGGGAAAGAGCAGCCGTATCCTGATCACCCAGCGAGATTTGAGTGTTACCCGCAGGTTCTGTGTTGAGAGGGTCTGACTGGGCGCTGTTACTGGGAGGTAGAGTGGAGTGGGTTTGGGGCTTATATTGGAGTGGCATACAAAGGAATCTGCAGGAAAGGAACGGAAAATGATTCTATCCTAGGCCATAACCGTATGTCCTGGACAATGCGGTGCGCTGAAGATCATTACATTGCCCGGCATAGTAATAAGACCATTACAATACCCGTTCCCTCAGTCTACTCATACAGAGTAGGGGTATATCTGGACTGGCCGGCCGGCACTCTGTCCTTCTACAGTGTCTGCTCTGGCACACTGACCCACCTGTATACATTCCACGCTACATTCACTGAGGCCCTCTACCCAGGATTTAGGGTTTGGAATGGTGAATCTTCTCTTTCAATTTAGCAGATGAAATACCCAGCAAGGGTTTTTGGGGGATTTCGAACTACAGTACCAGTCAAAAGTTTGGACACACCTACTCATTCAACGGGTTTTCTTTATTTTTACTATTTCCTACAGAATAATAGTGAAGACATGAAAACTATGAGATAACATACAGTGTATATTGTCACGTCTACTCCCGCACCTCTTCTCCGGCGCTCTAAGTCGCCAGGTTATTCATTATTACGCACACCTGCCACCATCGTTACCCGCACCTGAGGCTCATGAGACTCACCTGGACTCCATCACCTTCCTGATGACCTCCCCTATATCTGTCACTCCCTTTGGTTCTTTCCCCAGATGTTATTGACTCTGTTTCTTTGTTTCATGTCTGTGTGCTACTGTAAGAGTAATATATATATATATATATATATATATATATATATATATATATATATATATATATATATATATATATATATATATATATATATATATCTATATCTATATATATATATATATATATATATATGCATATATGCCTATATTAATAGGCATATATTAATATATTAATTATATTAATGTCCCCTATTAACACTTTTTAAACTTCTGGTGCCAGAGAGAATGACATAAGAATGTAGTCAAGACGACTAGCTTGATTGAGCCTCTGCCATGTATATCTCACTGGGTCTGGGTATTTAAGCCTTCATATATCCACTAGTTTCAAAATTTCCATGACATTTGTGAATTCCTGAAGTGCCTGAGGGTGATAGTTTGTAGTGTGATTTCCTTTATGGTCCATATAGGTATTTAAAACTGTATTATAATCTCCTACCATAATAATAGAGTCTTGTATTGCTTGTAGGGTTGATCAATTATTATATATATTCTAAAAGAATCGTGGATCATTATTATTTAGACTGTAAAGGTTAATGAGCCATATCTGTTTATTAATGAGCCATATCTGTTTATTAATGAGCTATATCTGTTTATTAATGAGCTATATCTGTTTATTAATGAGCCATATCTGTTTATTAATGAGCCATATCTGTTTATTAATGAGCCATATCTGTTTTTTAATGAGCCATATCTGTTTATTAATGAGCCATATCTGTTTATTAATGAGCCATATCTGTTTTTTAATGAGCCATATCTGTTTATTAATGAGCCATATCTGTTTATTAATGAGCCATATCTGTTTATTAATGAGCTATATCTGTTTATTAATGAGCCATATCTGTTTATGGTCCAATAACATCTACCTTGAGGATCTGTTTGGACAATTTGCACATTCGGATAAAAATGACTGTTGATACATATCATCACCCCTTTAGAGTTTCCTTTTGTGTTTATTTAACCCCCAGTCATTTCCCACACAACTTCATCTAAAATTGTTGACTGAGTTTCCTGTAAATAATAGATATTATATTCCTTATAATCAAGCCAGGTACATACTGATTGTCTTTTCTTATTATCTGCCAAGCCATTACAATTATAACTAGCTATACTTATTTCACCATTTACCATAATGATATACACGTTTCAAATGTATTTATCACAATATATGTTTGTACATTTACCATTAAAAAGTACCATAGTGATTGAGTGTCCATAAAGCTGTACCATGATATTTCCATTGGTACTAAGTAACCCTCCGATCCTGTAGAGGTTAACCAGTGTCAAGTTCTAGGTGATGGAGATCAGATCCACCCCCTTCCCCTGAAACACAAACACACTGGTCCCCCTTTGTGACCATTTTCCAAAGCATCTGTGTGCAGTCAGACCTTTGATTATTTTGTGCCACCAAGATGGCGTAGCAGTGTAGTCGTGTTTTGTTTGTCCTCTCGTGTACTTTTGTATTTTTCGTATTTTTTGTATATAAAAAAATATATATATTTTCGATTTTTAATTCGATTATACCTTCCGGTATAATCTGCATCTGGTTTGGATTCTCTGTCGACGTGGCGCCCCGCCGCACCACCACGTCTGGTCTGCCGATGAATACTCCATCCGCTGTGCCTTCAACCGGCCTCCGTCTGAGAAGACCCCCGGGCTACTAACTTTAAACGCCATGTCGCCCCGTGCTAGTGTAGTGGCGGCTTCCCTGTTCGATCTACTGCTGCCCCCTGGACACTATGATCACTTGTCTACCTGGCTGATTCCTGCTGGACTGTCCATTAATCACGGTACTCCATTCTGTTTATTTATGTTTTATCTGTCGGCCCCAGCCGCGAATTCAGGCTCTCTGTGTAGTTAATCCTCTGCCTAGTCATCGCCATTTTACCTGCTGTTGTTGTGTTAGCTGACTAGCTGTTGTTGTCTCACCTGTTGTTTTAGCTAGCTCTCCCAATCAAGACCTGAGATTACTTTATGCCTTGCTGTATGTCTCTCTCAAATATCAATATGCCTTGTATACCGTTGTTCAGGTTAGTTATCATTGTTTTAGTTTACAATGGAGCCCGTAGTTCCACTCCTCATACCTCTGATACCTCCTTTGTCTCACTTCCCACAAATGCGGTGACCTCACCCATTATAACCAGCATATCCAGAGATACAACCTCTCTTATCATCACCCAGTGCCTGGGCTTACCTCCGCTGTACCCGCACCCCACCATACCTCTGTCTGCACATTATGCCCTGAATATATTCTACCACGCCCATAAATCTGCTCCTTTTATTCCTTGTCCCCAACGCTCTAGGCGACCAGTTTTGATAGCTTTTAGCCGCACCCTCATCCTACTCCTTCTCTGTTCCTCAGGTGATGTGGAGGTAAACCCAGGCTCTGCATGTCCCCAGGCACCCTCATTTGTTGACTTCTGTGATTGGTTTCATGCATGTCAACATCAGAAGCCTCCTCCCTAAGTTTGTTTTACTCACTGCTTTAGCACACTCTGCCAACCCTGATGTCCTTGCCGTGTCTGAATACTGGCTTAGGAAGGCCACCAAAAATTCTGAGATTTCCATACCCAACTATAACACTTTCCGTCAAGATAGAACTGCCAAAGGTGGAGGAGTTGCAATCTACTGCAGAGATAGCCTGCAAAGTTCTGTCATACTTTCCAGGTCTATGCCCAAACAGTTCAAACTTCTAATTTAAAAAATTCATCTCTCCAGAAATAAGTCTCTCACTGTTGCCGCCTGCTACAGACCCCCCTCAGCTCCCAGCTGTGTACTGGACACCATCTGTGAATTGATCGCCCCCCATCTAGTTTCAGAGTTTGTTCTGTTAGGTGACCTAAACTGGGATATGCTTAACACCCCGGCAGTCCTACAATCTAAACTAGATGCCCTCAATCTCACACAAATCATCAAGGAACCCACCAGGTACAATCCTAAATCCGTAAACATGGGCACTCTAATAGACATTATCCTGACCAACTTGCCCTCCAATACGATTCTGCTGTCTTCAATCAGGATCTCAGCGATCACTGCCTCATTGCCTGTATCCGCTATGGGTCCGCGGTCAAACGACCACCCCTCATCACTGTCAAACGCTCCCTAAATCACTTCTGCGAGCAGGCCTTTCTAATCGACCTGGCCTGGGTATCCTGGAAGGATATTGACCTCATCCCGTCAGTTGAGGATGCCTGGTCATTCTTTAAAAGTAACTTCCTCACCATCTTAGACAAGCATGCTCCGTTCAAAAAATGCAGAACTAAGAACAGATATAGCCCTTGGTTCACTCCAGACCTGACTGCCCTCGACCAGCACAAAAACATCCTGTGGCGGACCGCGATATGCAACTGTTCAGGGAAGTCAGGAACCAAAACACGCAGTCAGTCAGGAAAGCAAAGGCCAGCTTTTTCAAGCAGATATTTGCATCCTGTAGCTCTAACTCCAAAAAATTCTGGGACACTGTAAAGTCCATGGAGAACAAGAGCACCTCCTCCCAGCTGCCCACTGCACTGAGGCTAGGTAACACGGTCACCACAGAAAAATCCATGATAATCGAAAACCTCAACAAGCATTTCTCAACGGCTGGCCATGCCTTCCTCCTGGCTACTCCAACCTCGGCCAACAGCTCAGCCCCCCCCCCCTCCCCGCAGCTACTCGACTAAGCCTCCTTTACCCAAATCCAGATAGCAGATGTTCTGAAAGAGCTGCAAAACCTGGACCCATACAAATCAGCTGGACTTGACAATCTGGACCCTCTATTTCTGAAACTGTCCGCCGCCATTGTCGCAACCCCTATTACCAGCCTGTTCAACCTCTCCTTCGTATCATCTGAGTTCCCCAAGGATTGGAAAGCTGCCGCGGTCATCTCCCTCTTCAAAGGGGGATACACCCTGGACCCAAACTGTTACAGACCTATGTCAATCCTGCCCTGCATATCTAAGGTCTTCGAAAGCCAAGTCAACAAACAGATCACTGACCATCTCGAATCCCACCGTACCTTCTCCGCTGTGCAATCCGGTTTCCTAGCCGGTCTCGGGTGCACTTCAGCCACGCTCAAGGTACTAAACGATTTCATAACCGCCATCGGTAAAAGACAGTACTGTGCAGCCGTCTTCATCTACCTGGCCAAGGCTTTCGACTCTGTCAATCACCATATTCTTATCGGCAGACTCAGTAGCCTCGGTTTTTCTAATGACTGCCTTGCCTGGTTCACCAACTACTTTGCAGACAGAGTTCAGTGTGTCAACTCGGAGGGCATGTTGTCCGGTCCTCTGGCAGTCTCTATGGGGGTACCACAGGGTTAAATTCTCGGGCCGACTCTCTTCTCTGTATATATCAATGATGTTGCTCTTGCTGCGGGCGATTCCCTGATCCACCTCTACGCAGACGACACCATTCTGTATACGTCTGGCCCTTCCTTGGACACTGTAATATCTAACCTCCAAACGAGCTTCAATGCCATACAACACTCCTTCCGTGGCCTCCACCTGCTCTTAAACGCTAGTAAAACCAAATGCATGCTTTTCAACCGTTCGCTGCCTGCACCCGCACGCCCGACTAGCATCACCACCCTGGATGGTTCCGACCTAGAATATGTGGACATCTATAAGTACCTAGGTGTCTGGCTAGACTGCAAACTCTCCTTCCAGACTCATATCAAACATCTCCAATCCAAAATCAAATCTAGAGTCGGCTTTCTATTTCGCAAAAAAAAAAGCCTCCTTCACTCACGCCGCCAAACCCTAGTAAAACTGACTATCCTACCGATCCTCGACTTTGGCGATGTCATCTACAAAATAGCTTCCAATACTTTACTCAGCAAACTGGATGCAGTTTATCACAGTGCCATCCGTTTTGTTACTAAAGCACCTTATACCACCCACCACTGCGACCTGTATGCTCTAGTCATCTGGCCCTCGCTACATGTTCGTTGCCAGACCCACTGGCTCCAGGTCATCTACAAGTCTATGCTAGGTAAAGCTCTGCCTTATCTCAGTTCACTGGTCACGATGGCAACACCCACCTGTAACACGCACTCCAGCAGGTGTATCTCACTGATCATCCCTAAAGCCAAAACCTCATTTGGCCGCCTTTCCTTCCAGTTCTCTGCTGCCTGCGAATGGAACGAATTGCGAAATCTCTGAAGTTGGAGACTTTTATCTCCCTCACCAACTTTAAACATCTGCTATCTGAGCAGCTAACCGATCGCTGCAGCTGTACATAGTCCATCGGTATATAGTCCACCCAATTTACCTACCTCAGCTCCATACTGTTTTTATTTCATTTACTTTTCTGCTCTTTTGCACACCAGTATCTCTACCTGCACATGTTCATCTGATCATTTATCACTCCAGTGTTAATCTGCTAATTGTAATTATTCCCTCCTATGGTCTATTTATTGCCTACCTCCTCATGCCTTTTGCACACAATGTATATAGATTTTTTTTTCTACTATGTTATTGACTTGTTTATTGTTTACTCCATGTGCAACTCTGTGTTGTTGTCTGTTCACACTGCTATGCTTTATCTTGGCCAGGTCGCAGTTGCAAATGAGAACTTGTTCTCAACTAGCCTACCTGGTGAAATAAAAATAAATAAATAATATGCCCCCTCTCTGATTGTCCAAGTGTGACAGACTCCCCATGGTTTACTGCAGCCAATGTTTCCAGCACTGCCTCTATTATTTTCCAACATTCCCTATCTAGAATGGTATAGTGTAGCTATAGTTTATTTCTTTAACAATTGTTGTATTTTATTGCTTTCTATAAAATGTATTTTATTACAATCCCTACCATGGCTAGTATTGGGTGTTCCATTATTCAACTCATCCATGGGAACTCTAAAATCTAAAATCTAAAATATATTTAAATTTGTTTAACACTTTGTTGCCTATTACATGATTCCATATGTGTTATTTCATATTTTTAATGTCTTCACTATCTACTATGTAGAAAATAGTAAAAAAATAAAGAAAAACTTGTACTATACATTCCTAGGGTGTGAGGAACATGTTTGCTGGCCAGCTAGCTAATATTGTGTTTGGCTAGAGATGCTAGCAATCCCTTTAGCTTTGTTAGCTAGCTTGCTGGCTATCTATAGAGGTTAGCTGGCTAGTTAGCTACTGTACAGTAGTTAGCTACTGCCATCAAGTTGTTGTTGTGTTATTATCATATTTTTTCCTATTCCACCATTTCCAGAATATTGCATTTAAATATAATGCAGTACTTCTGAAAAATGTGCATGAAAACTAGTAGTACACTGCATATAGAGGGCCTAGCTGCTGCTGCGCTTTCTCATCTCTTGTTGAATGATAGCAAACACTTAATTGAAGAATCCCGTCCGTAGATCCCACCCCTAAATGTTGACAGCGAAGTGGGGAATATAAAAAAATCATGTTGAATAAGAGAGAAAAACACATCAAAGTTATAGTATATTCAATTCATTGGATTTCTTTAATCATATCAGCTTATTTTGTTTTCTGCTTCCAGTCATCCAAAGAGAATGTAGGAGAGAGGGGTATGTTTAGCCATTTTTTACTTTCAGCATCACTACATCAAGGGAAATAGTTTGTTCTTTCTGACAGAGATATCTAAATATATTTCAGGATGTTGTGTATCCCAGGAAATAATCAGAATTAATGTAAACATTACAGTTTTGAAAACATAGTGGGTCCATACTTGCGAACATTAGAAACAGTTTAAGTTTAAGCATCAGCCAAATTGTTGATGTAGTTGCACATGATCAAAGGCTACATGTTACATAACCTGGCACGTTTATCCCTATGCTAACCTACCCAGGTGGCCATGAGGATATCCGGTTCAAATTCCATATCAACGCATTCAAATAGTCTACATAGTTGTACGTGATCCAACACTTGCAGAAGTAGAATGGCACGTTCTGATATCAAATCAACTAGAATGGCTGGTCAAATAGCTCTCTGTGTATAGTACCAAGCTTCATGTAATTGTTACAGATTGTGGCAATGGTTCGAAATGTAGAATTACACTAATTGTGTTAATGTGTTGTGAAGAGAAGTGCCGCAAACAGATTATTATTTTTTTTACTAGGCAAGTCAGTTAAGAACAAATTCTTATTTTCAATGACGGCCTAGGAACAGTGGGTTAACTGCCTGTTCAGGGGCAGAACGACAGATTTGTACCTTGTCAGCTCTGGGATTTGAACTTGCAACCTTTCAACTGCTAGTCCAACGCTCTAACCACTAGGCTACCCTGCCGCACAAATTCATTTCATAATGAGCTACATTTTAAGCCTTGCAGACAAACACACTGCTATGGCCTAATTATCATATAGGCTATATTACATGGACGTGTACACCTAAATGTAGGCCTTCAACATTTATATGCATTTTTATAATCATCTGCATTATGTCATGGAATATTCAAATAAAGTGAGATACTTTGTCATTTCTTCAATCAATCATCTTTATTTAATATTGATTACTTGTTGCAATAATGAAACTGTCGACCCCACGCTCTTGAGTGTGTTGCCGAGAGCTTAACTGATAATGAAAAAACAGAGATCTCATATAGGAGACCTGAAAATGCTATGTCAGGGCTGGTTCCACCCCCTCCCATGATGATCAGGGGGCATCATAAGCCACAATGGGTTCATCTTCTGGTTATCTGCACAAGATGTTGTTTTACCCCCAACCCGGCGTAGTTTCCCAGATGCCAGGATGAAGATGGGATAATGAGGGATTGTTCTAACTTTTCCAGGCTATCTCTATCTCAGGTCACACACACCACATTTTGTCTATGGAATGCCGGCTGTAGGTTTTTATCACCAAGTCATTGCCAGCTCAAGCTATTTTTAGCAAAACCCATTTCCTTGACCATACGCTCAGACTAACTGCAGGAAGCTAGATTGGAGACCATAAAAACACAGCATTAGTAGAGCAGAAATGTCTTCCTGTTTGTTAAGTATTAATAGCTAACTATTAATATCAAACAAATCAGGTAAATACATCATTTTTATCTCACAATTATTGATTATTTGTTACATTGAATTGTTTTCATTTGGACAGGGTTCACATGTCAAACGAACTACAATACCTAAACAAAACCATGTGTTCATGCAAGTCATTTGTAATTTGGCAAAAAAGCTGAAGTTAGGCTGCGTTCAAAACAACTGTGAAGTCGGAAAAATGGAGAGATAGAGAGACACCTGTGTTAGACCCAGCGGGGAGGTTGGGAAGGTGGACGGAAAAAGAAGCGAGACGGAAGTGAGACAAGTGGGATGCACTGTTGAGCTCTACATCCTGAGGGGTTTGTGTTGATTGTACGGAGATTGTGACAGCCAATTAAAATGTGTCTCTTGAGAAGGAAAGAACAAGATGTATGTCAGGAGATGTGCAGTATTATCATAAGGAGAAGGAGGAGGAATGGAGGGAAAAAGAGAGGCAGAAGAGGTCTAAGAGAGAGAGGGAGGAAGAGGGTGAGCTTGAGTCGGTTAAAAATGACAGAAAAAAGGGAGATGGTTTGTTAAAGAAGAATGGTAGAAAGTGTAAGCAGAGTGAGCTGAAGACAGAAGGAGAAATGGAAGTGTAACTGAGGTGGTAGGTATGATGAAGTTCTCGAAGTCCGAGGCTTTCATCAAGGGTCAGGATTAAAATGACAGTAGGAGTGAAGTTTTTTGAAAAAGTGGACCCTTTCCTTTTGGCTGATCCATTTGTGGTTTTCGAGTTGGGTTAAAACAGAGTTGGGTGCTGTGGAATCGTTGAGGGTAACCATGAGTGGTCTTGTGGTTATTGTGTGTTTCTGCTGGTCAGAGGGAGCAGGCGCTCCGTGTTAAACGAATGGGGCAAGAAATGTGAATTGTTTTGCTCTCAATAAAAGGGCGCCATTAAAAGGAGTGATTACTGGGGTAGTGGTAAATGCGAAAGTTGACCAACTGTAGGGGAAGATTCCCGGTGTTTGTGATGCTCGTGGTTTGGTGCGACGCAGACAGGGTGGTGTGAGTGGTAAAAGAGAAGAGTCGCTGTCTGTTCTTTTGAGTTTTGATGTTCTTTGCCCGACAAAGTAATGTTAGGATACTTAAGTTATCCTATACAAGCTTTAGTGCCGAATACATTACGTTGTTACAGGTGTCAAGCTTATCAGGCATGTGGCAGCAGTGTAGGAGTGAGGTTCCTAGGTGTGAGAAGTGTGCAGAAGGGCATGAGACAAAGGAATATGTAACATTAGGGAAAGTAGTGATGTGTATTAATTGTAGGGGTGCCCATGGGGCTGGGGATCAGGAATGTCCGGTGCGAGAGAGGCAGGTTGAGGTTTCCAGGGATAGAGTAGTGCAGAGGTTGTCGTATGCTGAGGCAGTGAAGAAAGTAGAATAAGATGGAGGGATCCTGAGAGGAGTGGTGTGAGTAGTAGATCTGTACCAGTACAGAGGGATATGCCAATAAGTGATTTGTTTCAGTAAGATTGGATTTTTAGCATTAATAGCAATGGTTATCAACTGTACTGCAGGGATGGAATGTAAGTCACAGAAAATTGAGGTTGTGGTGGCAGCTGCAGAGAGTTATTGGGTGTGTGAGACTTGAAGTCAGAAGAGTTACAGGGTGTGTTAAGTGGTGGTGTTCCATCCCTTCAGGTTGTTGACCTGAGGTAGGACAAAAAATATTTAAATAGAGGCATAGGGTGGTGTTATTAATTATTTTTTGTTTCAATTTTCAATTTTTATTTTCATTTAGTGAGTGTAGTGTTAGATGGTAGGGTATTTGTTTAAAAAAAATTAAGTATAAGGGAGATATACTCCAGTGTAGTAGGTGGCAACACTGTCTGCATCTGGATTTTCTCCTGAAAGGTGATAAAGGTCCAGGGTCATAACAAAAATAAATAGCTGTGAAATGGTTGTTTGTGATGATCAACACTTTACTGATCATTTTCTCAATATATCCCACCCACAACTGAAATACCAATCATTTCTGCATTACTTTTGTAACGATTCTCTTCTATCTCCTCCTCTGATGAAGAGGTGGAACAAGGATCGGACCAAAATGCAGCGTGATGATGATTCATGATATTTTAATGAAGGAAAAAAACTATACATGAAGAAACTACAAAATAATGACATGTGAAAACTGAAGCAGCCCTATCTGGTGCAAACACAAAGACAGGAACAATCACCCACAAAACCCAACATAAAAACAGGCTACTTAAATATGGTTCCCAAACAGAGACA